>NC_030439.2:17017842-17082842 GCF_001660625.3 Ictalurus punctatus | reverse complement strand
GTGATCTGTAAATGTACTTTGACTCGTATTTAAACCAAAAACCTATAAAGACAAGGTGTTTGATGTTTTACCCAATCAACTGCATAGTTTTTTGAAGATAAGGTTAATTTTGAAATTGATGTATGCAACACGTTCCAAAAAAGTTGGGGCAGGGGGAATTTAGGACTAATAGCGATGTGATGAGTTGAAATAAGAAGGTGATGTGAAACAGGTGAGGTAATCGTCTAATCAGAGTATATAAGGAGCCTCCTAAAAAGGTCTAGTCCTTCAAGAGCAAGGATGGGTCGAGACTCGGCAATCTACCAACAGATACATCAGTGAATAATCCAACACTTTGAGAACAACATTCCCCAAAGACAAATCGGTAGCATTTGGACACTTCACCTTCTACAGTGCATGATATAATTAAATACTCGAGGAATCCGGTCAAATCTCGGTGTGTAAAGAGCAAGGCCAAAAACCACTTCTGAATGCACGTGATCTCCGATTCCTCAGACGTCACTGTCTTGAAAACCGTCATGAGTCTGTAATGCAGATCCTGACATGGGCTCGGGAAAACTTCGGTAAACCTTTGTCACTCAACACCATTCGCCGCTGCATCCACAGATGCGAGTTACTTTGCAAAGCAGAAGCCCTACATCAACACTGTCCAGAAGTGTCACCGACTTCTCCGGGCTCGGTCTCATCTGAGATGGACAGTAGCACAGTGGAATCGTGTTTTGTGGTCCGACGAGTCGACATTTCAAATAGTTTTTGGACAAAACAACAGGAATAACCGGAAAATGATGAGATCATTATCAGTTGTAATCATACATGAGCTAGTGATAAAGTGTTTGAAAAACACTAGCGGAGTCCTTTAAAAATAAGAGACCGTCCAGTAAAAAGTTGATAGCTGACTATAATTGATTACAATCGAATGGTTTCATTGATGTGTAAATGATTTAATAGGCTTACCTGGGTGCTTTGCCTGTAACTCTGATACTTGAAATAGTCCTTTTCTATGTCAGCATTATTCATGAATAAACAGTAAGCCTACCCCAGATTCTGAACAAAGTTGGTCACATATCAATTGTAGGCTAATAAATCATATAGGATTGAGCAGATTCTTGTCATATCACCGCAAACCAGTTACTACATTTCCCATCCTGCACTGCGGCCTACAAACATGGCCGCCATGGACTGCGATTCCCAGAACACTCACTCTATTCATTCTAATCACGCACACCTGCATCAAATTCATAACACTCACAACTAGAGTATAAAGAGACTGTTTGAACACAATAACTTTGCGAAGTATTGAGTCTTATCACCGTACCAAACGTTTGACCACGCTATTGTCTCATGGTTTGGATTTGTCTACCTGCCTCTCTTCATTAAAAGCTTGTATCTGCGCCTGCATCCATCCTAACCTCCATTACGTCCATAACGTGACAATTCTAAGAACGAGACAGCGTGAAAGTCAAAAAAAAAAACTGGTATATTCGTTTCGCCATGTTGGGGTAAAAAGTGTAAAAACAAATTTGTAGCTACGCAGCTACAGGTTGCACCATCATGACGTCTTTGTAGATTGCAATTTTTAAATAAAATGTGCAGCATTTGCAAATTCTGGTTTTGAGATTTCAGTGAATATCTCCGGAGATTCATACTACTATCTAGTTTGTGCTTCACCCATGTGCGTGAGTGAAAAACAATAGATATAGTCTGAAGCATAAAACAAGTGTAGTGCAGCATGCAGGCTGGGATTTGATGTGTGTCTAATGTGACCGGTGTGAATTAAAGCGTTTGGTAAAATGGAATTAAAATGAGGTCTTGACACGAAGTGCGGCGTGACGTGACTCTACACGATGCGTGTCCAGCCTTCATTTGCATACAACTTAAAGTATTTCTTCAAACATTGATGGTGGACAGTTTTCCTTTTCCTTTAACTGTACATCACTAGCATGCCGTTTTTGGTGTATTAATCTGATCTGGACTATCAGGCAGTTTCTTGTTCTTTAATGCCTTTAACTACGGCTGTTATAAGTGAGCTTTGAGTAAACAGGTTTTCTCAGGACATGGGAACGTGACGAGGTTCTTGTCCGCTCTACACAGGGTGAAAATCCTGGAGTGTAAATGATTTATTCTCATGGGATTGTTGGTGTGCTGTGGAGAAATTCTGCTCATTTCCTATTAGAGCTCCCACACGTTGCCATTTATTAGGATATGGGATAATATGAATACGTGTGTGTGCAATGGCAACAGTGGGGGATAGTCTGTTCAGTGTGTGTGTGTGTGAGACGTCCATCAAGTAATGTGTATACATTTAAAATAACTTTGCAGTACATATTGGCTTATCTTTGAGAGAGCATGTAGGAGTGAAAAAACACTTTTGAGAGAGAGAGAGAGAGAGAGAGAGAGAGAGAGAGAGAGAGAGAGAGAGAGAGCGAGCACGAGAGCATGGAGAGATGGTGCTACATATGCAATGCTGTAGCTGTTTGTGAATGTCAGCCAGGGAGTGCGGCAGAAAATAAACACCCTTTGTGAATGTTCATGTGCTCTGGCCCTGATCCTCAATTCATAGCCCTGTTTTTTTTTTTTTTTTTTTTTTTTTTTTCCTCTTGTATGTCTTTTTTAGCGCTTAGCGCTTAGCTTTTAGCTTGGATTGCTTGGCCTAAAGGATGTAACCTGGCCTCCCTATCTCCCTCTCCCTCTCTCTCTCTCTCTCTCTCTCTCTCTCTCTCTCTCTCACTCTCGCTCTCTCTTTCAGTCTCACTCTCTAACACAAACCGCTTCCTTTAGAAGGAAAAAAAAAAAGAAAGCCTTTTTCAGAAGGCATCAAATATTTACTGAGGCATTTTGGAGAGGAGATTTGGGTCTAGATAAAGAAAAGAGAGTAGCCCTGTAGTGCATCAGCCTTTCATCTGACAAATCCTCAACTGTGTGTGTGAGATCAAATGCAATCAGAAGGGTCTAACTAAATGCTCCGTGTGTGTGTTTGCGTGTGAGACGGTTTCTATCTACAAAGTTGCATGCTCCATCAGATGCTTTCACATCTTACCAGACAGTCTCTCTCTCTCACTCTCTCTCTCTCTCTCTCTCACACACACACACACAACCTCACACGTTTGGATTTAGAGTCTTCCTCCGCGGAAGACAGATGTTATTTTGAAAAGTGAAAGAATAACTTATCTAAAAGCTTATTTATGGCCCGAATTGCTTTAGTTCATATTAGTATAAAAATAGATGAGATAGAAGCACTCCGACACAAATTTACTTCCAAACCGCAAAAAAACACAGCACAGTTAAATTCTCGATTCTGATTGGTCAGAAGGTATTGATTAATTTCCCATAGTAACAGCGTAAGGAGAGTGACTTGTTTAGCAATGTGATGTGGTGAAATTTTCTGTGAGGAGATGTTTATTCAATATTTATGGGAGGAGTCTCCAGGCTCAGGGCTGTATAACAGTCAGGACATTCTCCACTACAGGAAAGACTTCAGGACTTCGTTCTTTCTGGTTCCTAACATGACATTCTGAGGAGGTTTTTTTTGTTGTTGTTGTTGTTTTATTAACTTCAATAGAGGTGGAAAAAAGAGAGGCTGGCGATGGAATGACTGTTTATAGCCGCTATAGTATAAGTGATAACAGGAACTTGTTTTTACGGATGATCCACAACACTGCATGTAACTATAAACAGATAAAAAATACTGTTTTTGCTGTAGTAAAAGAGGAATGAAACACTTTTGAAAAATAATGTTTTTGTAAAATGATTAACTTAACAGTGTTTTACACACTAAGGGCCCAATTCCTTATTAAACGCTTGGGTCTCGAAGAGAAGGACCAGCCTAATGATCCTTTGCAAACAAGAGGGATTGATAGACACATTGGAAGAGAAACCAAAAAAAAAAAAAAAAAAAAAGAAAGCAGAAGGTGGTTTAATTTTGCATCTGCATGCTATGGTATTCTCACCTTGTTCTGTCTCACACGCTCACACACAAGAGTGATATGGTGGAGGTGTTCACATTGACAGCCCCCCCCTCTACCCCCCCCCCCCCCCCCACACACACACACACACATCTCAGAATAATCCAGGCTATAGCTGTGCTCTGTTATTGGCTACAAATTGAAGCCTCTCTGTGTCATGTCCTCGTCTTTTCTCTGCAGTGAGCCTTCACTCCCACTATGACATCAAGGTTACAGGTGAGACGCCGTTCATCCGCACACAAGCGCTAAGTGGTGGTGAGGTTTGGCACCTCCAGCTTCCATGGGAAATCGATCGTCTCAGCATCACCACCAGTGCCAAAGGGTTTCTGACAGGCCTGTTCTGTCAGGGAAGGAATCAGTCAGGTCCAGGAGTGAAGCCACTACAGCCGGCTAAATTTTCCCAAACTCTCTCTCTCTCTCTCTCTCTCTCTCTTTCTCTCTCTTTCCTATTCCTTTCACCTCAGCGGCGGTGGCTAGGCTGCTGGATCAGAGTTAATGGCCCTGTCAGGAGGCTCCTGGCCCGGGTACCTGGAGCAGTCACGCCTCATGGAGCCCTCACCTCCTCCTCCTCCCTCCCCCCAACCACACACTTAACTAAATGCACTGATGAGGAAGATTGAAGGTGTTAAGAGGGTAATAGCTTTTCCAGGTAAATAAATCCCCATAATTCATAATTAGCTCTTAGCATGCATGTCAAGTGCTGGCTAGGAGTGTGCATCAGAGTGATTTTGGATTTTCAAAAGGTTTAAAGGTGTGGGGTTGTTTTTTCCGTTCCTCATGCTGCATGTAATGGATCTCAAATCATAAATACATTTAGTCGTATTTAAAGCCCAGTGCTGTTCAATGCTCCATTCTGATTGGCACATTACATATTTCTGTTAATGTATTTGCTCTAAGATGTTACTGTTTCTATAATAACAAATATCACAAGGACTTGTATCTCAGCTGCTCAACATAAATAGATTTGAAAAAGAATGATCGATATGGTGAAGTTTTCTATGCGGAGATGTATATTTGTCATTTCTCCGAAGGAGTCTCCAGTGTCAGCGCTTTGTAACAGCTTGGTAACTTTTAGTTTTCCATGGAAGAGCTTTCATGATAGACGGCTTCATGGTTTCTTATTAACAAGACAAGCAGTGGGGGTTTTTTTGTTTGTTTGTTTGTTTTCTTAAATTAAGAGAGAGACAAAAAGAGGCTGGTTTATAACTGGTACTGTATAGGTACCACTTATGTTTAAAGGTAAGTGTAAATTGATAAAAAGTAAGACCGGTCACTGTTTAATGAATTAAAAATTGTAATAATTGTCAAATTGCGGTGGTGAAAGACGAATAACACGGTTCAGGATGTGCTGTTATGGGAAAATAATCACTTTGGGGTGGTAACAGATAAGTCTACTTCAGTACATTACACTACATTGATTATTTTCCTATTACAACATGCCTCTACGTGTTTTCTTCCTTACATGTTGCTGATTGCTCTGGCTGTACTGACTGATTGAATGATTCTCATTGTTAAAATGCAAAATGCCACAAAGTGTTCACATGGATCATGATCCAGCGGTCAATCATTAAACTCAGAGAAGAAAAGTTATAAGGCGCTCCTCATCCTCCTTATGTTTTCCAACCCATTATAATTATTTCCACCTCCTCCATTATTAGGAATGGCTAACAGTTCTTACCGACAATCAGTCTGACGATCGGACAGGTGAAACGCCAGATGGTCTGTAAAATGGACCAGAAGTAAAGTGCTTCTCGACATTCACTGTTTTGCTGTGGTTGCTTTGGTGATATGAACGACTTCCCAAATGTTGAAATGGCACCTTGTGCTCCAGCTGAATAGTCTTACGTAGTCTTTTTTTTTTTTCTGTTCAGTGTTTGATTTCTAGTGACCTCCAAGCAAACCTCAAAGCTGTTCATGAGAAAGTATGCAGTGCTATGGATAATGGCCTGTTTAGTGACACAACCTTAACCCCATCTTGCTGCTCTGGGACGAGATTAAAAGGCTCAAGAGACTGTCCAACCAGCTCCACAACCTCCTGGCAAGGTCTTGAAGAAAAATCAGGTAACACAGAAGAAGAACGTGTGTATAGTAGGATTCTTTCAAGGATGGACATTCTCTCAAAACGGCTTTACAGAAACATATAAACACAGGATACAGATTCATTAAGTGTGTGAATTTATCCCTAAAATACAGCTTATAATACTTGAGGTGTAATAAACATTTAAACTTAATCGAGCCTATTTCTTTTTTGATGCTTTTCCGGGCTTGTACCGCAGCTTCTTTCATTTCCTGTTTGTTTTGACCTGTTCAGTATCTGTTTGTTAGCACACTAATGGTTTCTTACTTTTTCAGGACATTCCATATTGTTGTATTGGTTATGCCCGGTGCTTGTGCAATGGTTCTTATTGGGTTTCCTCTTTTTCTCAGCTTCAAAATGACTTGCTTTTCTCCCGTAGACAGCTCTCTGGTCTTCATACTGGCTTATCCTTTTTTTTAACAACAAATGCAGTCTTCACAGGTCGAAGCCCAGGGCTCAAAGCAAGAGTAGACATTCAGAGCTAATAATTGTTTAAAAACCAATCAATCTAACAGGGCACACCTGGGCGACAAGAAACACCTGTCAGTCACATGTTCCAATATTTTTTGATAAGTTGAAAAATATGTTGCTTCAAACAAAAGGTGCCATGTTCTAAGATGGTTAAGACATCTAGATGTAAATATCAGGAAATTAAAGCTGGAATTCTGACGTATCGTCTCATGTTTGTATCTCAAACCCAAATGTCGTCACTGTATAGCAAAAGCAAAACAAATTACTTTGCCATTCCGGTAGTTTCGGAGGGGACAGGAAGTAGAGGTTATGAAAAAAAGACATTGTCACAAATCAGCTTTACAGAAATGTAGATGTGGAAACTTATTTACTGTATGTCTTTAAGACGCACACAATAAACAAACATTTTTTCCAGCTGCCAATCAGCGGTAAGTCCTGTATCTCGTTTCCACTGGTGCGTTCAAACTCAGTGTAATTACATCAGCCTTGAATCATGTCCAACAGACTTTGGATTGGTATTCTGAAAAGTAATCGTCATTACTTTTTCAACAACAACAACAACAAAAAATCTACAGAATAATTAACGCCAACACCTTAGGCTCACAGACTGAACTGTGTGAGATATCAGTACACAATGATCTGTTTACACAAGTGTGTATCACATTTGCTATTACAACAATGGAATCAGCCTGATACCTGATAACAAGCTCTGCAGGAAACCAAACATCAATCAAAGCAATCCGTTCTCTGTCCCAAACCTCTAGAGGAAGCCCAGTCCAGGGAAGTGCGCTGAGAAATAGCAGCTCCTGCCAATCGTCTATCGGAGTCTGGCTGCCTGGTGGCGAGGATTAGATCCTTTACCTTATTTAAAACTAGTGCTTACTGCAATTGCCTAATTACTCAAACGCTCCGTGTGCAATTAGTGCTGGAACAAGGCCTGGCCAGTTTCCAGCCCAGATCCATGCATGAGAGTGAGCAGAGGACACCAACTGCTATGGGACACGAAACAAAATTAATGCAACGGCTAAAAGGCTGCTAACGGAGGAAAAAAAAAAAAAAACAGAGACGAGGTTGTAATTAGTTTATATTTGTTATATTTGTAGCAGGCTAATAAGTATACTCAAAAAGACACCAGCAAAATTATTGCAGTGAGACCCAGTAATTGTGATTTTATGAATAATAACAAAACCAATGCTGCTGTGTTCATTTAAGCACATAATGTCTAATCTCATTTTACCGCTATAGTTATTGCATGAAATTTACATAGATTTACATCCGATCTGTTAAAAAAAACAATACTGCACCCACCGTTTGCAGCATAAACCGAATATGCTTGGTCGAGAGGTTTGTCTTTAGGTTTGTCTTCAACCGGTGGGTGTACAGCATGGCATGCTGGTGACCTGACTGCTTTTTGGGAATTGAAGTGAAGGCAGCCGTGGGCCACATTCAGATGGAAACATAAATCATTACGAGAGCAAATTAAAATGCTTTGTGAGCTGGATCCTGCCTCTGGGCCTTGGGCTTGACAAGTATGACACACAGAACCCACTAATGCGAGGGATAAACATAAATTTAGATTTCCTTAGACGACTGCTTATTATCATATTTACTGGAGGTGATGGTGTCTCAGTTACCAGCACGATGCAAGTCCCAGGAGGATTCGGATTTATTAGAGCAACCACGAGTACACATGTTAATAGGGTACAATACATACACATCTAATAAACATGTTGATACTACAGTGCTGTTGAATTCTTGATTCTGATTGGACAAAAGTTGTTGATTCATTTCTTATAACAGCACCTCTGCCAGTAGTTCTGGCTGCAAGGTTTATATTAATGTGCACGCGTTCTAATACGCCTACTGATATGGTGAAGTTTCTTGTAAGGATATCTTTCTGAGTCTCCCGCGTCGGTGATGCTGAAGAATGATGTAGGACACAAGTGCGTAAATTCAGCATGGGCTTTATTTTGGCAAATGCTGAAATCATCATCAATGACCGTAGCTTGGGTCAAAACACAGGCAGGCAAAGTTACCCTAGGGTAATCTAATATCTAGCAGTGAGACTACAGGCACGAGACAGAAACCTAGAAAACATGAGAAATGGAGAAAAAATAAAACTAAACATGGAACAATTAAGACAAATAGACAAACTATTAAAGAACTTAACACAGAACAGGTGAACACAGTAGGGCAACCAACCAATTACAGGGCAGGCATCAGAGAGAGGACTAGAGCCATGATAAAGACAAGCTGAAGCAACACTTGCTGCTCTAGGAATTGAGCAACACACTGAAAGTGGGATTTTGTAAAATAATTTGTAAGTTTCCTGACAGGAAACTATTCAGACCGGAGGGCTTTTCTTCTTCTTTTTTCTTTTTTCTTCTTCTTCTTTTTTTTTTTTCCACATTTTCTTGGTAACAAGATGCATTTTTTGTCTTATTAACTTCAAGAGAAAGAACAGATGAGAGGTTGGTGAGGAAAAAAACGAGTCATAACAGGAACTTAATTGTTTCATAGAGATTCCACAGCGTGTGGATAAATAGATCAAATGTACGGCATGTCGTTCTTTAATAAAAAATAAAAAAAATGCAAATGGAGGCAAATTGCTGTGGTATAACGGGGAAAAACCATATTGGAGCGTTCTGTTATAGGAAAACAATAAACTTTGGGATGGTTACAGTTAACAGTTACTCTGCTTTGCATCGGGCCTCGTCACACAACAGCACATCGCGAGTGTTTTATTCCTTACATGTCTCATATGTAATCACATACAATAATTTCAGTAGTGATGTACAGTCTTAATAGGAACGTGATAACCAGTTGATCAGTGCCTAGAGACCTGTGGACTCAAGCACAGTGTTTTGTTCTGTCCTTGACAAATCCCATTTAGCTCTTGGTTTTGAATTGTGTCCTTGACCACCACTCATAGCTCGAGGCTTCCTATGACACACACAGCAGCCTTGCACAACGTTCCAATGTAAAAAAAAAAAAACCAAACCCAAAAACCTCCATTTCAATAAAGGTTAAAACACATATAAATATATACTGCTGTCATATACCTTCAGTAATGTTTGTCTGAGGAACACACATTATTTCTGCTGTTAAATCTCTGCTTTTACAGTTGTGCTCATGGCCAACTTTATAACTGCTGTAGTGATTCGTTTTATTGTTGTGACCTGTGGATTCACCTGCATGTGATCTGCACTTGAAGGGCAGCGCCACAAATTGTCCATTAAGGAAAAGAAAAGTGCCATGAAAGCTTCCCAGGGAGTGAGAGCAGTAACAGTCAGCAGAGCGGAACCCCCTCTAATTTATTTCCCCGGCTTCAGGGAGTACCGGTGACAGCGAATCTGTCGAGACGGCATCGGCCCTGCAAACAGTGGGTGCGTTTGAAACCGGAGGCTGCCTGCTGCCTCGCTCGCTAATGAGTCAGTGTCTTTAGAGCCAGCGTTTTTCTACGTCCTCGAAAAGGAATATTTTTGGACTCATGACCTTCCGAGGCATGTTTTCAACCAGTATACAGACAGTTGACAGCCGTGACTAATGTTAGCCTGTTAGCCTACAATGGAGATGTCCATGTGACTCCTACTCGCATGTCTGTCTCGCAATATTCTATAATAAACAATATCGATCCAGTTCCACAAAATATTCGGATTTAATTCACCCTGACATGATTATTCTCCACAAAATAAGCCGTTTAAACGCTGCATCCGAGGAATTACTTTTTATTGCCACAAGAAACAGACCAATTGATTTCAACTGCATCACTTAGGATACTCAATTTCGATTTGCAACAAGGAGGGAATGTGAGAGAGCGAACACAAACGAAAACACCTTCGGAATGAATGAAACGTGAATGGGCAAATGAGCGTGATTCAAAAGAAAAAGTAAACATTACTTTCAAGCAATGGTCACCAAAGCTGTTCCTGGACATCTACCTTCCTGAAGACTCCAAGCATAATCGTGCCCACCTGATCATCTAATCCTTGTCTTAATAAGTTCTGGTTTGTTAGATTTTGGTTGGAGATCAAACCAAGCATCAAATGAGCGTATGAAACGCCATCAACTAAGGATTTAAAAAAAATTGTTTATGCATTATTATCTACTATCAGTTAACACCAATAACGTAGACTTTGAAAACAAAATGAGGTTAACAGAACTATTCTTCTGTATTAATTATTAGGTTAATATAGATCTGTTTTCCAAATATTGATAACATTAAGAAAGAATACATTGGCGTTCGTCCAGTATTCAATTATTTCCTATCGAAGGCCTGTTTTCACCCACAAGCTTTATATAAAACCTATGATCATTTAATAAGTTGAATTTCAGTGAACTAAAGTGACGTTGAGTAAAGCAGAAGTAATGTTATAGTGGAACGTGAAGTGGAACATGGTGAAAGAATTGCATACATCCCTAAATCCCAATTCCCAACATCTGCTATCCGGTTTATATGCGGTTCTAAACATTCATGTTGACCTGGAAGCGATAATGGCTAGTAAATATGTTATCGCTAACAACATTTTAAACCAAAATAATCCGCTGTAGTATCTCACACCGGCTTTTCTCTGCTAATAACATGCACCATCAACGTTTCTGTTTTCAGTGTCTTTGCAAGTCTCTACATTTCAGGAGTTGGAATCACACTCATTTCTGAGTCGTTTTAGCCTTGGGTCTGACTTGCATCCAATACAGCAGAGAAACACTTAAAAAAAAAAAAAAAGAAAAAAAGAAAAAATAATAATAATTCTCTCTCATTAGCTTCTCACTGGTACCATTTTCCAGATTCAAACACACCCTGGGTTTATTTATTTATTTATTTATTTTAGCAGGACGTTTCTCCTCCTCTCCCTTCTGCTGTTCGGCCTCAATCTGAGCAGGTGATTAATTCTAGTGACAGAGTTGCTTTATAGCCACCCCACACTTCCTTATTTTGCTTTGTGCATCAAATTTTCTCCACTAAAAGGACAGAACTGTGATGAATAAGGGATAATGAGAGGTAATGGTGTTAGCAAACTTGTCGTCCACCCTACCCCCCCTACCCCCCCGTCCCCCTCTAACTGGAATTAACCAGTGCTGTATAAAAATAAAACAACAGTTCCTATTAAATACATCTCAATATATAGTACATTACTGTATACCTTGACACACATGTATTTGGTACATGGATTAGGATGCAGCCTATGTTTTAAAGAGACCGCACCATGATACACTTATGAGGATGCTCCGCCCTGCACTGCAGCGTTCTGAAAGCTGATTAATTGGCTTGTCAGCGCAGTATTTTTATCCCTGCTCCCCAGATGGGCGCACTCGCTCGCAGTCCTTCCCAGTGTCCTCCAGCGTCCTAGAGCACAATCACGTGACCATAGAGGAACCTCTTCCTCCTCCTCCTCCTTCCCCCTATGCCTAACGAAGGCTCCTCGTTGACTGCTTTGGTCAAGTGGCATATATATAGAGATAGAAGGGAAAAAACTGTGATTCATCGTCAATGTTAGTGTTAGTGTTGAATCTCAAAGTACTCATTACGTCACATAGGGTGTATTTTATATCGTGCTCACTAGGAAGTCGGCTGCATTGGGATTTAGGCATGGTGTAAGTAGGAGCACTGGGAGAACTGGTGTGTGTGCGTGCATATGTGACGCAGCAGCGGAAACACACCTGTGTGTGTTTGCGTGTGTACGTGGGCACTCCAGGGAGGTTGATTAATGTGACAAACAGCTGGAGCAAAGTCAGGCCTGACAGAGCCCACAGGAAAAGTGGGATCATCCACTGCAGCGAGAAAGAGAGACAGAGAGAGAGAGAGAGTAAAATAGAGAGAGAGGGAAAGAGAGAGACTCCACTTCGACCACTGAAGACTCTCTGAAACAGTATAGAATGAAATAAAAAGTCACAGTTATGGATGGAAACAGTTTCTGCAATCTATTTCTAATTTATCTTTATTGCAACCTCAGCCCCAAAGGCAATTCCAGGTTTTATGTGACATGAAAACATCACTAAAACACAATTCTGGTTTTGCTAATAATAACAAATTATCTTCCTAGGCATGCTGCCACGAGGGATTGTGGGGGGGGGAAAGAACGTTCACTCCATTTGAGTAAACCTATCATCGAACACTTCTTAGCAATTTGTTGATTTTGAACCAACCTGTCATAACGGGAGAGGGAAAAAAATGCAATATCATTTACATAACCATCTCATTTTATTTATTTTTTAAACAGCATCCTGGCCACACGGGACTATTCGAGTAATTTGCTCGTGTTAAAAACGTTTTTTTTTTGTCTGCGCTTATAGTTTTATCGCTTGATCACTGAGACTTAACCAAAGTTTCCTCCATGAGCTACGGCAATCGATCGGCCAAAAAATCCCCGTGAGCGCTAACGCAGAATCATCAGTTAACATCACCGTCCGAGACCATCTCGAATGGATGTTGTAGCAATTTGCTTTCTATTCATTTAGTTCTATTTCACACTTCCTAACCACCAGAGGAGGTGAGAACCACCTGACGACTGGCCAGTGTGTTTCCCGAGTCCTTCCAACAAAGTCACAGAGTGAACTAAGACACTTATTGGCAATAGACATTGCTGTCATATAGTCATCTGACCTGTTCTTCTTCTTGGCTCATACACACATCAGACCACGTGTTCATGCAACAGAGCTATTTGCTTAGCAGCTAGCTTTGCAGAGCTGCAAGTACCTTGTCCTTGAGATACACACATAACTATACTTTTTTAATTCCAATCCCATCGACTCCTGAAGGAAGTTTGACCAATCCTGCCCACTCCTACAGTTAAAATTTTTGTTTTGTTCTTATGTTAATGAACGCGGCCTTTCTTTCTGTCTCCTAGTTGCATCAGAGTAAAACCTGTCCACTCCCATGACCTCACTTATTCAAGTCGGCTTTCCCTTATTATCCACGCGAGCCTCTCATTAGAGTATTCAACATCAGTTTCTGTCTAGCCAACCAGCAGACCTGTGGCTACGTGCAGCTAGCAAGGTTGAGTCATTTTCCCTCACCATATGATGAGTTACTCACGGCTGAGTCTGCTAGGTTTTCTGCTGAATTCCCACTAACACGCATCTATGGGATCTGGAGTCAGTTTTCTCCTGTTTTTTTCATGATGATATACTCGCACTTGTGGAACTGGTACCTGAACCCCCTATAAGTCAAAGATGGGTACCAGCTATATGCTTAGTGTATTGGTATTGACCATCTTAAGAATGTAGTGTCTTGCTGAAACATCCATTGGCTTGAAGAGAACCCTCTATATAGCCCAATGACTGGTCGTCCTTTCTGTTTCTCATCAGAGGAGCACGAGGAGGCTACATCTTCAGCTGTGTCTGGGCGATTCATCTAGCCTGATAATGATCTTTCAGTTTTTAAGCTCTGGGCTCAGGATCGTCTGGAAGTGGGTTGGCCAGTGCTAGCTTGCAGATGCAAGAGTGGCAGCCACTCTTAAAGTACTTTGCACCAGAGTAGAAATGGATAGTTCTATTGAACCCGCAGCACTGTTCCTTCACAAATTCTCTTCTTCACGATGCAAGGATTTTATTCAGGGCTTGTTGACTTGTTGAGAATGTGATGGATTGTGTAACACATTGCCGGTGCTAGGAAAAGATGAAGCACTCTGTCCTGACGTTCATGGCCCAAGTGCTAAACGCAGACGCAATGATGATGCTCTAGTGAGAACTTATGATATCGCAACACGTGTCACGCACTGGAAATATCCGCATAGCACTGGAACACTGCTAGTTCCCTACAAGCCAATTCTGCACTCCTAAACATCTCATCAGCCTTGCACAATCTTTAAGCAAAAAAAATAATAATCATACCTTCAGGCCTCTTGCAGGATTCTGATTCCAACTTTTCTGGTTAGTAGTTTCAGGTGCCTACTCTAGTTAATTTATTTCAATGTGCCTCATTAAGATGCCAAATGACCTGAACCATTTAAACAGGCTCGAACTCTCACAGAGGTTGCTGTAAACAGTTGGGGTGAAAGTCAGTGTGAATCAGATAATCATCTCTCACAAGACCGAGAACAGAACATACTGACATTTTTACAGAGCTGAAGATGATGATGTAAATATATCATGGACTTTTTTCGGAGTCCGTCATCATTCAGAAACGGAGGAAACACAGACATAAAGATGCTACAAAAAAAAAAAAGAAAAAAGAATGAAGCCTGCAAAAGTCTCAAGAGGCAAATAATAAAAGTCCACAGAAAATCCTATTGAGAAATCATTAATATCATCTCATAGACCTTTTGAGCTTTTTTTTTTTTAAATGTAAAAACTACTATATGCTCCTCTTTCAAAATAGTCTCAAAATTTCTTTGTGGTTACTGAGGATTAGGTTTAGAAAATTCTTATTTTACATAGCTCCTTACATAAAAACAGCATACATATGAATAACCCTATGTCCTGAATGGTGCAAGATTGAACTCTGCCTTGTCAGCCTCATCACGCCTCATCAAACTCATTATCAGAACGGATTGTGGCGGGTATCAGTCATTTGGGAGTTCAGGATGTGAGACACTCATTCATCCTGCACTCTCCCACACAAGAGCATTCTAACAGGCCAGCAGAACTGTTGCCAAAGCCTTAAATGTTGTAGGAGAAAGAGCTTCTAAAGTGCTCCCAACTGCGCTGGAGCTTAACAATTATTTAAAAGCTTGTGTGTGAGAGAGAGCCACATAATCTAATAGGGTCAGACATACACATGTGCATGAGGAAAGAACCCCAGCTTGTCTCTTCCACACACACGCAAAACATTACACACGGGAAAATTCCACATAAACTTCCTGTTTGTTCTGCTGCGAGAGAACTCGCCGGTGCTCTGTACTGAAAGTGGTGCTTTGAAGCCCCAAAGGGCAGATCAGTGTTTAATCAAAGATTTCATAGCGTTTGTTTATTTCCTGTTGCAGACGGACCCGTTACATCAAGCTTTAATTGCTTGGGCAGTTTGCCCAATGCTCACCGGCAGGCAAAACACTCACAATCTTCAGCTGATCATTTATCCTCTATCCTCTTAATCCCAAAACGAGAGAGAGAGAGAGAGAGAGAGAGAGAGAGAGAGAGAGAGAGAGAGAGAGAGAGTGAGAGAGAGAGAGAGAGAATGTAAGGAAAGAGAGAGTGAGAGTTATAAAAAGGATGGAAAGTGGAAGAGATGCGGCTAGCATGTAAGAAAACACCAGTGTCTCACTATAACGCTCAGATTTAGAATGCATTGGGTTGAGAAAAAACTGAATAGAATTATATTGAATAGAAAAAAACTGGAATAGAACAGAGCAGAATACAATGAAATGGAATAGAATAAAATGAAATGAAATACTTCAAAATAACCTCATAACAGAATGAAATAGAATTAAAAAATAGGATGGAAAAAGAATACAATGGAATGGAATAGAATAGAGACCAATGAAATGGAAAACTAGAATAGAATGAAATAGAATAGAATAGGATCCAATGGAGTAGAATAAAATGGAATGTGATGGAATAGAATCCAGTGAAATGTAAAAAAATAAATAAATAAACAAATAAATCAATAATAGAATGAAATAGAATACAAAGCGTGGAATGGGAAAGGAGGAAAGCATTGAATAGAATTAAATAGAACATAACCTAATATAAGTCAGTAGAATAGAGAACAATGTAAAAAAAAAAACAGAATTGGACAAAATACATTAGAATAAAGTGGAACTGAACAGAACAGAACTCAATGAAATGGAATAGAATAGAATAAAATCCAGTGACATTGAATGAATGTAACTGAATATAATCAAATGAAATACAAAACCTCATAATAGAATGCAGTAGACTATTACAAATAAAACAGAACAAAACAGAATGAAATTGGATAGACAAAAAAAAAAATAGAATTCAATGGAATGAAAAAGAACAGAATGGAAATGGAAACATAGAATAGAATCAAATAGAACAGAAACACTAGAATAGAACACAATAGAATCCAATGAAATAAAATTAGAATGAAAAGGAATATGGAAAAGCATGAAATAGAATAGAATCCAGTCGTGTAGAATAAAATAGAATGTAATTTAATAGAAACCATTAACATGTCTAAAAAAAAATAAAAAAAAAAAGATAGAATGAAATAAAATAGAATAGAAAGCAAAAGAAGGAAAGCATTGAATAGAGATAAACAGACTATAACGGTATAAAATAGAGGTCAGTATAACAGAATAGGACAAATACACTCGAATAAACTGAAATAGAATGTAATAAAATAGAGTAGCAGGAAATGGAACAGAACAGAGACTACTGGAATGGAATAGAATATTAAAACGTGTCTAATATTACGGTGATCATGTAATGTTTTTAAAGCAGAACAAAGAAATAAATCTTTATTTGTTATTAATGTCATTGACCTTGAACTTTAAACTTGATTGCATTTTCTTGCTGTATATTTCACACTTCACACTTGTTGCCTTTGGGTTCAGATGTTTCATTTGATCACTAATCCATGTTTGGGCATGTGTATTTTGGTTATGACGTTGGTCTTTCATTTTCACGTTCATTTTGTTGCCTTTCATTGTCTCACTTTAGAATTGGTTCTGATGGTTCTGATGGTCCGCCTCCTGCGGTATATCCATGCAATATTTGCACAAACCCAGTTTTATTCTTGAGTCTCATTCACTCCCTAGAAACGTCAGCAGAAAACGTTCAGGTCATCTGCACTGCATATTGTGTTCAAGCACTTACCCATAATGCACTGCAGTCCTCCCATCTTTAGAATCAGCTGAGTGTGCTTGATGTTCACTTGCGTGTGTGCGTGTGTGTGTGTATGTGTGTGTGTGTGTGTGTAAGAGAGAGAGAAAGAGCTAATGAAGGAACCTACAGCTGCAGCTGTGCATGCACAGGCTGGGATGCGGTGTTTGAGGCTGTAAGCATGAGCACTAGCTGGAGTGTGCGCACTACTTAGGGACACTCGTGTTATATGACAAAGGAGAAATAGACACAGCCGTGAGAGTCAGTGAGGAAATACAGGATACTGTACAAATCCTAACAAGTGTGTCCATACAGATAAACATTAACCGTAAAACATGGTTCTTGCATTCAGACATTGGATTAAGCTCACACACACATATGCGCACACAGACATACACACACTCTCTTTCTACACTCACAAAGAAATACCTCCTTTCGCTGTCTGTCACCTGAAGGGGTTCCTGGAGTGAGAGCACTTTTTACTCAGCATGAGCTGGGCTTCATGGAGCGTGACAGAGTGTGTGTGTATACAGAATCCTTTGTGTGTGTGTGTGTAAGTGTGTGTGTGTGAGTGTAAACCTTGTTGTTGTGCTCCAGTGGTTAACTCAGCATCCCTCATAGCATGTGACCCGTCCTTGTACTGGACAGCGCTGCAGTTGATTCACAGACGGAGTGTGTGTGTGTGTGTGTGTTTGTGTGTGTGTGTGTGTGTGTGATGAATGTGTGCAGGGGACAGGTGTATTAATCCTCACTCTCTGAGGTCTGAGTCAGTGGGGTGTGCCAGGAAAAGCTCCCTCTTGCAGCTTTGTATCAGGTCTGTTCACATCACAACCAAACTTAAATGAAAAAGGAGTTTCGATATTTTTCCTAAAAAACTGTCTTCCGAGCAAGAAAGACGAAGTGATGTCATGCGGTGATGTCATCGTCATACACAAACGTATGGTAAAGTTGGCTAGGTCACTAATTTTGTGACTTTATAATTCAGGCAACGTGAAGAAAATAACAGTACAAACATCCAGTCTGACTGCTAAAAAAAAATATCTGGCTAATGTTACCTCCTCAGCTACGCTAGCTATACCAAACCTCCATTTTAATTGGTCCGAAGCTCTCGAATCTGATTGGTCATGTACAATATAATCGCATGGTTCATACAGTAGTACAGTAGTAGCGACATGAACGTGGACGAAAGGTTTATATTAACGTGCTCGTTCTAATACGTTATTGCTTCTACGGCGCTTTGTAACAGTCAGTAAGTTTTCCGTAACAGGAAAGTCTTCATTTTCATTTTGTTTTTTTGGTTGTTTTTTGTTTTATTAAGTTAAACAGAATGCGAGGGAGATGCTAAGCGCTAGCTAGCTGCTATAATGTACGGGACATTCCACAACATTAAATGCAAGTATAAATGGATAAAAAGTACAACGTGTCAGTTTTCTGTTGTATAAAAAGAATGAAGCACTTGTGCTGTTAATCGATAAATCAGTGAAAATAAGGACATTGTATTGAAACACTTTGCATTGAAAAACTCATTTACTGATTATGTTCCTATAACAGCACGCCCCCGAGTGTTTTATTCCTCACTTAACTGAGTTTCTGGGTTGCGTAACGTTCGGCAGCTCAGATCTCACGCTCACCTGAAACCAGTTTGGGGTTGGCTGAGGCAGCACGACGAGCTCACCAGCTCCACGTACAGTATATTCACATACTTTCTTATTTCATCACGAGTAGCTCGACAGTAATGTGTCGTCTAAACGTTTACTTTAAAATAAAGTCCAGTGTTTCCGCCAGTGTGCTCTCCCTGTCGTTCCGCAGCAGAGCAGATTTTCATGGCCACGGACAGACATGCTGCGCTGCTCGGTGGGTGAAGCGGGGGAGTGAAGAGGGCTCCTGATGCTGTGGAGTGCTTTCTGCGTTAGCCTGTGCCTCAGAACACATCTGAAAGATTCATCAGGAGCCGCCCTGGTTCCCTGCTCAATATTTCACGCAGGCCAGACTCCCACACACAGTTATTACTGCTGCTAATCACACATAGAAGAGAGAGAGAGAGAGAGAGAGAGAGAGAGAGAGAGAGAGAGAGAGAGAGAGAGAGAGAGAGAACGAGTAAACCGTAAACCCCAGTTTCCTTGTTTAAGTGATGTCATAGCTGCAACGGCTCACCATACTCATGAATGATTCTTTAATTTGCCCTCACTGGCACATTATAAATACCGTCATTAGAGGGGGAAAAAAAAGCATGACCAGTGTTTGCTCAGTTAATGTTCCAAGCGTCTTCAAGTTAGAGAGCAGATCAAGCAGAAAAGTTTTGTCTTTCATATTCTAATTGATAATAATATTAACGAGATCTACAGATCATTAGTCTTGGATATTTACCAGCTTACGAGCTGATTTACACAACACAAAATGATATTAAACACATGCGACGCCGTGTTATTTCTGAATACTGAGTGACAGTGTGAAAGCGTTTAGTTGTAGATCATTGTAGAAGTTTACTCGCTTACAGTAACATTCTATATCACTTATAGTAGAGGTCCATCCATCCATCTTCTATACCGCTTATCCTTCCTTCAGGGTCACGGGGAAACCTAACTATTCCAGGGAGCATCGGGCACAAGGCGGGGTACACCCTGGACAGGGTGCCAATCCATTGCACACTCACATACACACTCACACACCCATTCATACACTACGGACACTTTAGACACGCCAATCAGCCTACCGTGCATGTCTTTGGACTGGGGGAGGAAACCGGAGTACCCGGAGGAAACCCCCGCAGCACGGGGAGAACATGCAAACTCCACACACACAGGGCCACGGTGGGAATCAAACCCCATGACCCTGGAGGTGTGAGGCCACCCCTTATAGTAGAGGCGTACGAGTATATTTGAGAGATATAAGAGTTAGAGAGATATACGAGTATATTTGTATACTTGTAAATCACTGTAGATGTGCACTGTAGAAGTGCAATACTAACTACATCATGACAATATCTATTTAGAAAAATCCTAATATTGAACATGTTACCTTTTATGACTCATACAGTAGCTTGGAAAAGTGTTGGTTGTTGTTGTTGTTGTTGTTTGACCTAGCAGTATGTGGCATTTCAGCATTTAAAATAATACATTTGGATATCCGTCTGCTAAATTACTATAACTATACAATAGACAATGCTGTCCTTTAGCTTATTTTGAGTGACGGTAGTAATAGTGTGCTAGTAGTGAAACTGTGGTTAATACTTGATTACCTAAGTTAGCAAACACAAAGCTACAGCGTTTACAGATGAGACTGAGCTGCACTTGAAGCCCTGAACTGGTCAGTAATTTTGTTACATTGTTGCTGCTTCTCTTTTTAGAGGGCTTTCTTTTTTTTGCGAGCCCTTTCCCTCTCTGCTCCACCTGGGAGCTTCGGAGCTGATTTCTTGTCCAATGCTGAAGTTGGAAAGGATCACGTGAGTACATAGGACATGCAATAATACAAAATAATAAATCAATTTAAATTATAATAATAATAAAAACCCCAGCAGAGCAGCAGGCCAAATCAGCTGTCAGGCCACGGGGAATTCTCCCGGTGCTCCCGATGGCCAGTCCGGGCCTGCTGTAGATCCATTAGGGTAGAAGTTTACTTTTAGAGCATTGTAGATCTGTCAGTGCAGAGGTTTACTTCTAATAATCTTTCAGTTGCAAGATGTTTGAGGGTTTTCTTGCATGTACTGTCTGTTTCAATCCCCCCACAAGATTTCAATGGGATTCCAATCATGGATTTGGCTAGGCCGTTCCACAACCATCCATTTCTTCTTCTTGAGCCGTTCCTTGGTGGATTTGCTAGTGCGATTAGGATCATTATCCTGTTGAAAGGTCCACTTTCGGTTCAACTACAACTTTCAGACGGATGGCCTCACATTATCTTCAAACACTCTTTGATATGATACAGAATTCATAGTTGAATCAGTGAATGCAAGCTGTCCAGTCCCTAAAGCAGCGAAGCAACCCCAGGCCATAACATTTCCACCACCATGCTTCACAGTTGGTATGAGGTGCTTCTCTTAAAAAGCTGTCTTTGGTCCTCATCAAACATATCTGCTTTTACTGTGGCCAAACAATTCTATCTTTAATTCATCTGAATCTCTTTCTGGATCTGTTTCTGATTTGATTTGGTGAATCTCTTTCTGAGTGTAGACACAGGCACGTTGACGCCAACAGTTGCAAGACTTACCGTCAGATCCTGTGATGAAATTTTGGGGTTCTTAGAGACTTCTTTTTGCATCAGAAGGTCTGCTCTCGGGATGATTTTGCTGGGACGGCCAGTCCTGGACAAATTGCCATTTGTTTGAAATCTGCACCATTTGTAGGTGATTTTCCTTACAGTGGAACGATGTATTTCAGATAATTTGGAGATGTTTTTAAATCCCTCTCCAGACTCATAGTCATCCATAATCTTTCTCCTGAAGGCTTTACAGAACTCTTTAGATCTTGGCATGATGACACCACACGCCTCAATAGCAAAGGGAACACTAGATATGAGAGGGGTCTAAAATAAGACAGGTTCCACCTGCACTCCCTAAGCAAGTTCTAATCACAACCCCAATTCCAAAAAAGTTGGGACGCTGTGTAAAATGTATATAAAAATCGAACATTGAAAACGTATCAAATGTTTAAACTGAGGAAATGTACCATTTTAAAGAAAAAATAAGGCAATTTTGAATTTGATAGCCGCAACACATCTCAAAAAAAGGTGGAACTCATTTTTTTTAACTAATTACGCAACAGGTCAGTAACATAATTGGGTATAAAAAGAGTATCTTAGACAGGTAGAGTCCCTCAGAAGTAAAGATGGGCAGATGTTCACCAATCTGCGAAATACTGTATCTACAATTTGAGGAACAATTTCAGAATAATGTTCCTCAACGTAAATCGCAAAAGATTCCGAGGAATCTGGAATACTTTACAGGTAGCACTTTGGAGGTTACTCTTACTTGTAGGTCACCAGTCTAGAGGTTTACCTGTAGGTCATCAGTACATCCTACATTGTAGCAGTTTACTCCATCAATATAGATATTTACTTGTATATCATCATAGATCCGTTATTGTAGAGATCTGACTTGCATATCACTGTAAATGTATGTTTAGTAGATCAGTGACAAGGTTTATTTAGGGGTTATTTACTTGTAGATCAGTATAGATGTTTTTACCTACGGTAAATTACGGTAAATCGATCTTTGTAGGAGGTCTGCTTGTAGATCGTGGTAGATGTTTATTTGTAGCTCCTAACAAATTCTTGTAGATCATTGTAGAAGAATTGTATTGCATTGTAGATGCCTGTAGACTATTGTAGAATACCACAAACTTTTGCTGAAAATTATTTTTCACTGAATCAGACCAACATTACCAAAGTCAGGCAACATTTTTAGGCTTTCCGTGTGCCATTAGGGAGAACAGGTACGGTGAGAAAGCACCCCTCTTTCTCTCTACACAGCCATATGCTTGAGTTTTCTTGAGGAGCATAGCGCTTGTACAGTACATTATCCGCCAGCCCCAGAAGGCAGAAAAACAGTGCAGCAGAGAAACTACACACTGTCGACCTTTCCAAAGCTCTAGGGGAAGATGTTCTGACAAATTAAAATCAACAGCAAGCATCTGGATGCCTGAATTTACATCCCACAAAGACTATGCCTCACATGTTTTCTTCCTTTCTTGTACTTGTGAGTGCCTCACTCTCCCAGCTGCTTGGCAATGTGTGTGTTTTTCCTCTTCCTCTGCCCCTATGACCAAGTCTCTAAACTGCTGAAATATACATGTGCATGCTTTCAGTGTCTCCCTGAACCATGTCATCCACATTCCAGCTATAGGAAGTGGAGCTGGAGGCAGAATGGGGTTAGTGAAAGCTTGCTGCGCTTTCGCCGTCAGTGAATGTGTGTGATCTGCTATTTACACCTCTCGTCACACGAGCGTCGGCGTCTGGACAAACCGCATATGCTCTCATCGGGCCTGGCTCGCACCTCTGAACACTAGCTTCATCTGCAGGTGAGTCCCACAACTGTGAGAGACGGTCCAGGAGGAAATAACAAGAAAATTCTCTTTCAGTATCACTCAGCACCAATATCCTTCCAAATAAATCACTGTCTCTTCTATCCACTCACTTGCCTGTCAATCATCTATGGAAATATTGTGTCTTTTTCAAAGCAGAGAAAATCTCTACGTAGATAAAGATATGTAATAAGCAGAGTTTTGAGTTCAATTTCAAATTTTCAATTTCATACAATCTCAAAAACTACACAATAGATCTAAAACTAGCCCCAAAAAGTTCAGGCACTGGGAAACGGAGAGGCATTTGTATTTACATGGGGAAACAAGTCCACCATGGTGCGCACACATTTCTGATTTTACATACAAATACAAATGGAATTAAGACGTGTGGAGTACTCCTGTTTTAGTCGCATTATTGAGGTGCGTTACAGACATGTACACACCTTAATCACACTATTAACATTGTGTGGGAGTTTTCACCGCATTTTGCGACAGGACACGTACACACACGGCAGTGCTCAACCGCTTGACGGCCAACAAGAGAGCACGGCTGCGTCCCAAACCGCGTAGTTACCTACAACAGTATATAACAGGCGAAATACATGTATCTCAGCTAATATATAGCAGGTAAGTACGTGGTTTGGGACGCAGGTCACGGCTTCAAGCAGTCGTCTATTTGCACGTACAGCATGACAAATAATTAACCGCACTCGAAGCGTTCGTAAAAATGAAAAATAAAAACACCCAAAACTGTATACGGTCCCATAACGGAGACCAACTGTACATCGATACGTGAAATTCTGGAGGGACGGCGGACGGCGTGTCGCGGGGACGTAATGACGTGTGATGTTAATCGATCTATGTTCTATAACATGTAAAAGAGGAACATGAAAGGAGTCTTCTAAAAGCGACTCGTGTAAACACCTTAATCAGAATATCGTCTTATTCAGAATAAGGCCAATAATTAGATCACCGCTGTCCATGTGAACGTAGTCACTGTCTGCACTTACGTTTATGATTAGATTTCGATCATTTGCTTTTCCACAACAGTTAGTCTGGTCCACTATTTTGATTGGTCGAGCAGCGTTCCACGAGTGCTAATATTTCCTATAATCGCACTGGGATGTTAAACTGTGTGTATCACACCACTTTGTCGTTTTTGCCACGTAAAATTCCACTTCCTAGTTTGAAACCCTTACTACAGTAGAGTTAACGAGATCATCAGTGGACATGGCAGACAATACTTTTCAAGAATATAACTTTTGGTTTAAAATATGAATGCTCAGACTTGAGGTAGTGACAGTTGACTACGCCAGTTTAGTCCACATTTATAAAACCAAATGTGCTATCTCATATATAAATATCTTTATTTTAGTGCTAATCATTAGTGACTTACTGCGAATGGTGTAATTGATAGCATGCCCACCTTACTAATAAATCAATACAAATCATCTGTACTAGTTGTGCTGTTCGTTTATTGAGCCCATCACAAGATTAAGAACTCCCAGTAACATCAGTAACACACGCATGTTTGTAAGATAAATGAAAACTAACGAGATAAAAGCATCTTCAGCCATAACCGAGGTCGAGAATATGGAATTAACGACACCCCACTAGTCAGTCATTAATTTAAGCTTAAGTTGATCTCAAGAGTCACGTAATGGCATAAGATAGCAGCGCTTAATGAAGATATATGCCGCTAATCTACCATCTCACACCACATGTGTAAACAGACCATGGGTCAGACGACTAGCACGTAGCATTTAGCTTACAAATTAATCAAACAACATACAAATGGCTTAAAACATAATCTAGAAGAGTTTCCACTTTTCCCCAAGGTCTTCCCAACCTCATAATGCCTTTCATGGCTTTATCTTTGGGGTGGGGGTGGGGGGTAGGGTGTTAGGATTAGAGAGCAGATTTAAAAAGGTCAAAAGTCAGAAAGAAGCTTGCTGATAAAGTACTTCTTCCTGTCAGCACTGGACCCTCCAAGCAGTGTGTCCAGTTTGATTTATCTGCAGACTAAGAGGCTTCCACGCTTGCATGGAGTTTGTAAGCAAACATAGAGTAGTGCTGGAGGTCAGTGTGTGTGTGAGTGAGAGAGAGAGAGAGACAGAGAGAGAGAAAATGTCACCATGGCAATGATTATGCCTTATATGTTTCTTAAGTTTCTTAGAAAGAGGGCACGGTGGCTTAGTGGTTATCACGTTTGCTTCGCACCTCCAGGGTTGAGGGTTTGAATCTTACCTCCACCCCGTGTGCGCGGAGCTCGCATGATCTCCTGCTTGGGGAGTTTCCTCCGGGTACTCCGGTTTCCACCCCCCAGTCCAAAGACATGCATTGTAGGCTGAGTGGAATTTCCAAATTGTCCATAGTGTGTGAATGTGTATGCGATTGTGCCCTCCGATGGGTTGGCACCCCATCCAGGGTGTCCCCACCTTGTGCCTTGAGTTCCCTGCAATCGTCTCCAGGCTCCCCCGTGGCCCTGTGTAGGATAAGTGGTATGGAAAATGGCGGGATGGATTATTGCTGCCAGATTATTGAGTGTCTGCCATATAAGTCCCTGTAACTGAGTTACTATAGAAACAATAATGCATTAATATAAATAAGTGATTTGCCTGGTAGCTGGAACTACCATCATGGCTGCTTTTATAGAATATGAATCTCCTCATGAACACGCAGATTTATAACAGCACTACGCTATAAAAGGCAGCAGTATCTTATAACTGTTTCCGAGGCAGACGATGCGTTCGAATAGCTACGAGATTGTAAGTTTGAGATATTTCTGCCATTATAACTTCTACACTCAAACTCAGTGTGTCAGTTCTCTTTTCTCTCTGTTTGCTGTATGGCTGTTACATGGATTCGGTTCAATGGTTTATGAAAGGTTCATTGGCCTGAATTTTGATACGGCTAAAGTTTTTCCCAACATGTGGTGCATTGACCTATACAGCAATCAGCCATAACATTAAAACCACTGACAGGTGACGTGAATAACATTGATTATCTCATTACAATGGCACCTGTCTTGAAGTCGATGTGCTGGAAGCAGGAAAAAATGGGCAAGGGTAAGGTTCCGAGTGACTTTGAAATTGTGATGCCTATCCGACTGGGTCAGAGCATCTCCAAAACGGCAGGTCTTGTGGGGTGTTCCCGGTATGACAAAAAGTTCAAGGTGTTGACTCGGCCTCCAAATTCTCCAGATGTCAATCTGATCGAGCGTCTGTGGGATGCCCTGGACAAACAAGTCCGATCCATGGAGGCCCCACCTCCCAACATACAGGACTTAAAGGACCTGCTGCTAACGTCTTGGTCCCAGATACCACAGCACACCTTCAGAGGTCTTGTGGAGTCCATGCCTTGATGTGTCAGAGCTGTTTTGGTGGCACAAGGGGGACACAATATTAGTCAGGTGGTTTTAATGTTATGGCTGATCAGTGTATGTATGTGTATGGAGTTGCACATTTGTAAGTGAGAATTCTAGTTGTAATTTCTAGAATTATAATGCTGTGAATCTTCTCCTAAAATTCTCATAGCTGATTATCAGCGTTTTCTCGACTCTTAACAACTTCCTCAGCTTTTCTATACAACACCCAGGCCAACATTACACGGAACAGTATAAAGTAAAACTGGCAAGCACTCAGACTCTGTGACAGCTCCCATTTGTCTCTGTAGTATCTCCTCATTTCTCAGCTGCACAGGTTTTAAATTGGGCACCTCAGAGCAGTAGGAGAAAAGAATGAAAGAGGAAAAAAGTAAAAATGTTGTGTACAATGGAGCGAAAGATCTGATTTGGCATCTGTATGAGAAGAGGTTTGTGTGATGAACTGCAATAGACACGTTGGTAGTGCGGTGTAAGCCGAAGCATCCATCACCATTCACCTTGTCTGAGCTGAACTCTGCTGTGCAGCATGCGGGTAATGTTTGTTACAAACCTATTTAAATATGCCAAACCTGTTTAATAATTCCTTCAAAACTCTGTATCTACATATATGCATACAATTATACAGTATATATGAACACAATTGTTTTAGTTCCATTTTTAAATATACAGTACAATATATTCACATGGCATGATCTATACAAAATAACATTGATTTTTAGTCTCATTTTGTCTCTTTAATCAGATGTTCATCCCTTCTTACATTCAGTTCAATCCAATTCAGTTTTATTCGTATAGCGCTTTTAACAATGGTTATTCTCCCGGAGTAGCTTTACATAAATATATAAATTCAGAATATAGATTTTAAATGTATGAATTTGTCCCTAATGAGCAAGCCAGAGGCGACGGTGGCGAGGAAAAACTCCCTGAGATCCAGGAAATTAAAAAAACACTAAATCTATAAAGAAATATTTTATACATGTATGTATAGGACTCCTGTGATTATGACAATATGACTATTTTTTTGTCTGTGTGTATGACTCCTATGTCTATGGCTCCTATGTACTATGTGACTCTTATGAGTATTACTCGTATTTTTATGACTCCTATCTGTATGAGCCTGTTTGTATGACTCCAATGTATGTATATGACTTGTGCGTGTATAACTCCTGTGTTTAAGACTCCAATGTCTATGACTCCTATATTTATGATTCCTAAGTGTATGACCGATATGTTATCATCCCTATATATGTGCATATATGACTCTTGTGTATAGCATCTATGCACATATATAACTCATGTGTGTATGACTCTCGCATTTCTACAACTCCTGTGTGCATAACTCCAATGTCTAAGGCTCCTATGACTATTTGTGTATATGACTCCCATGTGTGACTCTTATTTGTGACTGCTGTGTTTATGATTCCAATGTGTTGACTCCTATGGTTATTACTCTTATGTGGGTGTCTATGACTCCTATGTCTATGGTCTGCGTTTATATAGTGCTTTTTAACCTTAGAAGTTCTACAAAGCATTTTACACTTTTTCTCATTCACCTATTCACACACACACACACACACACACACACACACACACACACACACACACACACACACACACACACACACACACACACCAATACCAATGGCAGCTGGTTGCCATGAAAGGCACTAGCTTGCCATTGGGAGCAACTTGGGGTTCAGTGTCTTAATGTCTATGACTCTTATGTCTATGACTCCTACGTAGATGACTCTTATGTCTTTGACTCCTATGTAGATGATTCTTGTCTGTGATTCCTATGTGGATGACTCTTATGTCTTTGACTCCAATGTAGATGGTTCTTTCTGTGATTCCTATGTGGATGACTCTTACATAAGTGACTCCTATGTAGATGGTTCTTGTCTGTGACTCCTATGTGGATGACTCTTACGTAAGTGAGTCCTATGTAGATGGTTCTTGTCTGTGACTCCTATGTGGATGACTCATGTCATCCACCTCTTAGCTGAAAAATATTTCAATAAAAACAATGTAAGATCTCCTCAAAGTTAATCTCCATTTTCTCCTTTAAGGGGTTTTTAGAAGAAAGAAGGTAGAAGTCAGTAATCCTTAATTAATACACAGTGAGATAAGTGGCATAAGTTCCTCAGGGAATGCAAATTTTTTTCAGAGTTATAGGTTCTTTATTTGTAGAAATCAGAACATTGCTTATGCAGAATTTATTACATATCTATGCAAATTAGATGAAGAATTTTAATGACATGTAATGGAAAGAGAAAAAAAACAGCTGTTGTAATGAACAGGAAATTGATTTTGTGTATTGAGTATGAGAATGTGATCCCTGTTAAAACTTTTATTTTATAATGCTTATGTGCCTTACAGTCTACGCTTGGTTCAGTGGGCTTTCTCCAGATTTTTTGGTGCTCTTTAACTTAGGTGGATTGCTGCGTGTGTGAAAGTGTGGGTATGTCTGTGATGCCTTACAGTGGACTTAAGTCTTGTCAAAATTGATAAAGCAGATACTAAAGATAACTGAGTGGAAAAAATGTGTCTAATAACAAACCCTATTCATGCCATAGTAATTCTCATTCTTCTCATTTAATCACCTAGATTTTTGCTTTCATATTGCAGTTTATCTACAACCTACTTTTTTTGGTCCATTTTACACCCCGTATTAAGACGTTTGAAATCTGGTCTTAAATGAGGCTTTTTCATATAGCAAACACTGTAATTTCACAGCGTGTCTCTGTCATATCACAGCAAACCAGTGACTCCATTTCCCAGAATGCACCACAGACTACAAACATGGTTGACGACAACTACAACATCCAAACACACACACAGACAAGTTCACCTTCTCCAGAATACTAATTAGAGACACTTGTTCCCAATCACATCCACACCCTCTATCACACTGCACTTTAAAAGAGACACATTTGTGAAGTAAATGTTCAGGTTCCCTAGTTTCTGTTCTTACCAAGCCTTTCTACTGTGTTGATATTACTAGTTTTGATTCTGCTTCCGTTGATTGTAATTACCTGCCTTACTTGCTCTAGTATGTTTGCCTGATCGTTTTACCTTTGCCTGTCCTTGTTTTTCAGTTCTGCCTTGCCTTGACTGTTATTTCTCATTAAACCTGCTATACCTGCATTTGCTTCCATCTCAGCCTCCATTACATGACATTATGAGAGGCCTGTGAAATGAGCAGGTATAATCTGGGTTTTTTTTTTTTGTTGTTGCTGTTGTTGTTCTGCTTTGAGTCAAGTGTCAAGTCAAGTGGCTTTTTATTCTCATTTCAACCATATACAGCTAGTACAGTACACAGTGAAATGAAACAATGTTCCTCCAGGTCCATGATGCTACATAAAACGACACACTAACCACATGAGATGAGACAGAACAAAAAAGACCTACACATTCTACATAAAGTGCACATGTAAACAACACAAGACCGTACAATAACTACTAAAATATGACAACGAGCACAGTAAGTGACATTGTAGTGCTGACAAGTACACAGTTTTAGTATGGAAGTGTCCGATATACAGTAACAGGTAGTGCAAAAGAATAACAATATAATTTAAAAATGCCATGAATATAAATATAACATACTATGATATTGTATTCAGCAGATTAGCGTATACCATATGTGGACACAGCAGATATTGCGGTATCAGCCTGGTAAAGAGTATAGTGGTGACAAGAATCACTTAGCAGTACATTAGAAGCAAAAATACAGGTTGTCAGTATAGAAATGTGCAAGGGGAGTGGGATGGTGTTCAGTTCAGTATTCATCTCTGAGTATTGCGGAGTCTGATGGTTTGGGGGAAGAAGCTGTTACACATTCTGGCCATGAGGCCCGAATGTTTCGGTGCCTTTTTCCTGATGGCAGGAGGGTGAAGAGTTTGTGTGAGGGGTGTGTGGGGTCATCAACTGCAGGTCTTGCGATCCAAAACGGTACAATTTCTGAACCAGGCAGTGATGCAGCTGCTCAGGATGCTCTCAATGGTTCCTCTGTAGAATGTGGTGAGGATGAGTAGTGGGAGATGGGCTTTTTTCAGACTTTGCAGAAAGCAGAGATGCTGCTGTGCTTTCTTGGTTATGGAGCTGGTGTTGAGGGACCAGGTGAGGTTCTCTTCCAGGTGAACATCAAGGAATTTGGTGCTCTTGACAATCTCCACGGAGGAGCTGTCGAGGTTCAGTGGAGCGTGGTCGCTCCATGCTCACAGGTTGTCGGCTCTGCACCACTCCGTTAGCCGCTGCGCTAACTCTGACTCCTATGTATGCTGACTCATCGTACTTGCTGATGAGATCCACCACAGTCGTGTCATCGGTGAACCTGATGATGTGATTCGAGCTGTGCATTGATGCACATTCGTGAATCAGCAGAGTGATCAGCAGTGGACTGAGCACACAGCCCTGGGGGGCCCCCGTGCTCAGTGTGGTGGTGCTGAAGATGCTGTTCCTGATCTGAACTGACCGAGGTCTCCCAGTCAGGAAGTTCAGAATCCAGTTGCAGATGGAGATGTTCAGGCCCAGTAGGTTCTGCTTTCCAATCAGGTGCTGAGGATTGATTGTGTTGAATGCAGCTTTCCATGGGTTGAGCCTGCATAGAGTTTTCCTCACATCAGCCATGGTTAGACACAGCACCTGGTGTAGAAGGGCTGTTTTTCCTCACCGTCACATCATTTTGCGCCTCAAACCGAGGGTAGAAATTGTTCAGTGCATCTGGAAGGGAGGCATCGCTGTCACAGGTGGCTGATGTCATCATATAGTTGCTGATGGCCTGAATGCCCTGCCATATGCGCCATGTGTTGCCACTGTCCGTGAAGTGATGGTGGATTTTCTGGGCGTATGTGTTCTTTGCCTCTCAGGTGGCCTGGGACAGTTTGGATCTTGCTGTTTTTAGGGCTGTCTTGTCACTTGCCCTGAAGGTAGAGTCTCAGGTCCTCAGCAGTGCATGCACCTTCACAGTCATCCCCGGCTTCGGTTTGGAGCATGTGGTGATGGTCTTGGAGACAGTGGCGCCATCAATGCTCTTGCTAATGTAGCTGGGCACTGATGCAGTGTATTCCTCCAAGTTGGTGGAGTCACTGTCGGGTTGCGGCATTCCTGAGCATGTGCCAGTCAGTGTGCTCAAAACAGTCCTGAAGAGCAGAGATGGCTCCTGCTGGCCAGGTTTTCACCTGCTTCAAACTTGGTCTGGAGCGTCTGACATGCTGGGACTAGCATAACAGAGATGTGATCTGAGTAGCCGACGTGGGGGCGAGGCTCTGCCCGGTATGCGCCGGGGATGTTTGTGTAAACAAGATCCAGCGTGTTCACCCCTCTCGTTGCAAAGTCCACGAGTTGATGGATTTTAGGGAGCACTGATTTGAGACTTGTCTGGTTAAAATCTCTGGCGATGATACAGTCCATCAGGGTGTGTGTTCTGCAGTTCACTAATAACTCCATGCAGTTCACAGAGCTCCTCCTTAGCATTAGCGTTTGGGGGAATCTATACTCCGATTATAATACTTGTGCTGCATTTCCGTGGTAAATAAAATGGTCTGCATCTAATAGTCACAAACTCCACAAGCGATGAGCAATAACTAGAGACTAGCACCGAGTTCTTGCACCATTCAGTGTTGATGTAAACACACAAGCCATCACCGTGAGCCTTACCGCCCAGAGCTGCATTTCTGTCTGCACGAAATGAGGCGAGCCTGTGTGGCTGAATGGTGGCATCCGGACCTCTGTCGCTGAGCCATGTCTCCAGGAAAACAAAGATGAAGCAGTTGCTCAACTCATGCCGCGTTGCCTACTGGAGTTGGATGTAGTCCAATTTACTGTCCAGAAAGCAGACATTGGAGAGCATGATGGACGGGAGAGCCGGCCAGCTAGGGCTTGTTTTTAGCCTAGTATGAACCCCTGCCTGTTTGCCATGCTTTGATTTCCTCACACCCCTTATGATGTCCCCTAATCTGGCCACCGGCATCAGGTGATTGGAGACCTGGTCCACGCAACACACAGATCGTGTAGCTTCTCCAGCAGGTCATCATGCAGGTTGGTTGTTGCATGATTTCTGTATTTTAGCAGTGTCTGCCGATGGTTGCCACGAACACCGGTTGCTCCAATGTCCATGTGCTGTAAAAATCGAGCTAAGAGACAAAAATAGCACCATTTTGGATCCGGAGAGGCTGCTGCCTGCTACTGTCGCGCCACCATCTTGGATCTTGAGTTTGCAAAGAAAGAAAGAAAGAAAGAAAGAAGGGACGGAGGGAGGATAGAAAAGATGACAAAGAGAGAAAGCTGAGAAAGATATAGAGAGGTAGGGATCCTCTGATCCCCTTACTTTGGGAGGATGTGTCAACTGAGCCATTTTGAGTGTGGATGTGTGTGTGTGTGTCTATGTGTGTGTGTGAGAGAGAGAGAGAGAGAGAGAGAGAGAGAGAGAGAGAGAGAGAGCGCACAAGGACCTGAGGGAACGTAGCAGTTTCCTGCAAGGAACATTGCTCATCGCATGGCCACTAATCGATTCCAGGTACTGCAGAACCATCCTCTAAAAACAAGGATATTACTTGCCAGCATATTTCCACAGAAGTAAACACGAACACACACTTATACACACACACACACACTCACACATTACAGCATACCACAATAGGGAAATCTTAGCAAATTGGCCATTACTAGTACCCCAATATTGCCTCTTTTTTTTGCATGTAAAGCACTTATGGTATAAAAGAGCAGATCGCCACAGTCCTGTGAATACTTTTTTAGAAATGCTGTATTTTATTGCTCCTGCAGGGATTTGAGCCCCTGCAACATGCCTACGTACTAATTCTTCAAGACCACGAACAACACTGACATTACATGGTTTAAAGACTGCATTGGCAAATATGGTACTCTAATACATTTGCATTTGTTTATGTGGCAGGGGCTTTTGTTCAAAGTGACTCAGAGGTGAGGGAGGATACAGTCTGATCACAGAGCTGTCCAGGAGCGACAGTCAGGGGGTAAACTGTGCTTCCTACCTTTGGCATATATGACTGGCAAGCAGACGCTCCACTACCATCATTTGCTGAAAATGTAAATCACTGCATGGCACAATAGTGATAATAGTAATAATAACGACAATACTATAATACAGGTCCAAACAGCCATTTTTCGAACCTGCCAACTCGTTAACTTCTATGTATAATATCATTTCATCGTTAAAATTGTCAGTTTGCTACATTAAAAGTTTCTCTGTGTTATTTACATCCAGCACTGTTGAATTCTCGATTCTGATCGGTCAGACGGTGTTGATTAAACAATTTTCAATGAGAACAGTTCTAATATTAGTTCCAGGTTTATATGAATGTCTGACTCATTCTAATACGTTATCCTTTATAGTAACAGCGCATTCATTGGGAGGACGTTCCACATAAACAGGGAAAGTCCCTCTGATGAGGGAAAGTCTTTGCGGTATGTCTATATCATGAAAAGCTGCATTGTTTTGGTCTTATTAACTTCAGGAGAGAGAGAAAACGAGAGAATATACAGAGACTTTGTTGTCATTTGCATTATGTGTTGGTATCAGTTTATTCATGGTCATTTCACAATATTAAATGTCACTAACAGATAGTATGCAATGTGCCGTCCTTTAATAGATAAAAATTGTAATCGTTGGCAATTTGTTGTGGTATAATAAGAATAAAACACTTTAAGGTGGTAATAGTTACTCTGCTTCACATCAGGCTACATCACACCAACCCGTCACTGATTATTTTCCTATAATGGCATTTTAACAACGTTATAGACCTAATATAAGTTAAACAAAAGGGCTTCCACATTGTTGCCACCCATGAAAGAAGTAGAGGTAGACTCCAGACTCGTAAAAACCCCCAAAGCACAAATTCTAGAGGACAAAATTTCTATCAACCGAACAGACACAAGAGTGAAAGGAAAGCAAAACTTTTAACAAAATATAATAGTCCCGACCCAGTTCTTGCTTTTCCTTTTGCTTTATTGTGCTTGTTGTCTGTTTCACTTTTATATTTCTACACAATGTGTGTCAAAAGTGGCTTTTGCTGCTTGCCAGAAAACCATTGTAAAAAAAAAAATGAAGAAGAAAAAATCTATTTTTAATGACCTGCCTGGTTAAATGAAATGTTAAATGAAAAATCTAATCAGATTTGCCGAGGCAACTCAGGCAACAACCAACTTTAAGAGCAAAGTTAACAAACTTCCATTTTAACGGAAATGCCTACATAATTGACCTTTAAAGCCAAGCAGTATCAACACTTTCTTTCTTAATGTTCTCTAGCTGCGTCAGCACTGTGAATTAAAGTTCCTATGAGAGACTTATGGTAAAAGATATATGACTTAATGAGCTAACAGTCCAAACGAATCAATGTGGATTTTACACTAATATGCCTCAGTGTCACATGATGAATCGCCAAGTTGCCCTTGGAGACGCTCCTGCATCCCACCGAGCTCGCAAATTGTGACTCTGTTGTCATAAATGCGTAAATAGACTACACTGGTTTTGCAAAAACACTGTAATATCTGCCATTAGACAAACACCAATGTGCAGTAAATCACGTCCGTATTAAACTATGATCATGTAGAGTATAAAGAAATATTCATTTATTACTCTGGGATCATTAAATGAACAAACACACTCATACACAAGCTTCGAAAGGTCCAGGCATGATCTTTAATGCTCCTTCATTGTGGCCTTCTTCTCACAGAGACGGGGAAAGACAGAGAGAGTCTTCACTTGCCTCGCTGACCTGATTTACAGGTTGGATCTTTAACCACAATCACAAATCAGAAGGTGTGATAGCCAACAACCAACACACACCATTAAATCACACTGTACACACTGCAACCCTCTAGATCAAACACACTATAGTGAAAACACCCACACATAAAGAGCGCGAATATGGACAGTATATAACAGCTATGAAATGTTTTATACACTTGGACATACTGTGACTATTTATGATTCAGTAATAGTGAATACACACATGAACAACCGTATTTAAGTGACATTTATAATGTTGTTCATGTTTCAGTTCTAAATAAGTAGTCCTGTGAGCATCGCGGTTAAAGGTATTTATAGTCATTTTTCAAATTACTAACGTGTACATTCAACCTAGAAAATATGTAAAATAGGTTTAAAAAAATATTTTTCAGCCATGGTGTAAGCACAAGTGTATTATGTGGTTGATGAAACCCGTTTGAAAGTGCTTGTTCATGTTTGGATGGGCCTTTTATCAGTCATTTTATATATCTTCCAAGTGCAAGTGTATATATTTCCTTTCACTCCACCCCCATCTCAGTCTGTTCAGATAATAAAAATGGCTGGAATCATCAGGCACCCAGTGCAGTAAGATAATTCATGCAAGCAAAACAAAACAAAACAAAACAAACAAACAAACAAAAAACCCCTGAACAACATGCCATGCTGTGCTTCAAATACAGTAAAACCAGAATAAATTTTGGGAGCAATTATCCAAGATGGATGCAGAATTAGCTAGGTTGTTATTCGGCAAGTATGTAAATGCAATCTGTATGAAGTTCTGAATTAAATCTTTTAGATAGCAATGCTAACATGCTAATACCATAGCTGAGAGCTCATGAATGCACTCATAACCATCTACATAAATCAGTATGAACTGAACGTCACACATTTATAGAGTGACAACATGTAGTTTAATGATGCTATCGTGCTAATACTAGAGCTTAACGCTCATGAGACCTCATTATAAGAAAAACAGGACAACCAGGGTACTCTGGACCATTCTCATAAATCAGTATGAGCTGAATTAGAACTTGATTTTAAAGCAACTGCAAATGCATTTATAAACATTTAATTTAACTAAGGGTTTGTACAATGCGATTAATTATGCATAAGATGCACATTAATTATGTAAAGAAGGAATTATGTGGTATAATGAAAGTTGTTAAAGTTTTTCCTACTATAATAATAATAATAATAATAATAATAATAATAATAATAATTATTATTATTATTATTATTATTATTATTATTATTATTATTATTATTATGATGATGATGATGATGATGATAATAATAATAATGTGGTCCTCACTCAAACAGTGGAAAAAGTAAAACCTTGTACGATAAATCCATCCTTGATTTTACCCATAAGTCATGTCTTTACAGGCTCCATGTATTGTACAAACAAAAATAATCGCACACCTTACATCATCGGACGTATGATAAAATCTTTAGAAATTTTTAGAGAATGGAATAAAGTAGAAGGAATATAATGTATATGAAAGTTGACAGTGAAACATTACAACATTTGACCTTATCCCCCATATAGATAGTATATTCTGGCACATTATTCTTTATTCTAAGAGTAGAAACAAAATGTCAGGTTGCGTTGCGGAGTTGAAGATTGCTGTGTTGTTACGGGTCAGTGGTGACATGGTGATGGACAACCCAGTGTATTCTGAAAACAGCACAGGGGGTTATGTACGCTGCTTTGTCAGAGACCTCAAGCAATGCTTTTTATCCTATGATGTTCCTTGCTTTTTATTCAAATTGAGGTCAGCCAAATCAACATACACATATTCCAGTGGAACGGAACTTCTTTTTCTTGAGTTATTCTTGAAATGAAGACATAACCATGTAGTAACGACAACACAGTGAATAGTAAATCCAGTAAACTGCTATATAACAAATGATGTTAAATTTGAGGGCCAAAGTCTAACATCAATAGTGGTCTGAAAATATTAGAACAAATGGATATCAAATCTAAGGGGTGTTTCACTCTGTGTAATCACCTGTCATGACTGATAAGCTGCATGAATCTACCATCTGGGCTAGAAAGAAATCAGCCCCAGTATCACTTCTCTCATCTTCATACCATTCTATGCATTTTCTTATTTGTTCTATTGTCGTTCTCAGTTCCACACAATTCCAAAATAATCCACCTTAAGATGTGTGTTAATAGCAGACAATCTGGTGTGCAGGCCAAAAGTGCGACCTTATATTGATGCCTTTTATCTTTGAAAGGCAGGGGACTTAGCCATGCAAACCCATTTATACCAGCTGCACCTGAATACAACTGAGAGATGCTTCCATTTAGATACACTGTATGTATCATATATCACACAATCAGAGCACCTCTTGCGAGGAACTCGGTTTGTTTGTTTCATGTTTAGTCTGTGTCTGACCCGTCATGTAGCCACATATGTATAGTCATGTGGACAAGCAAACATTTGATCCTCTATTAATATAAGTGTTACACTCTATCAAATGACACATAATTTTGTAGTGATTTCCACAATTTAAATGAACAAAAATAAAAGAGATCAGACACGTGGAAAAATTGAGTTCACCGATACATTTTTCACATCTTCAAATCCATAAAATTAGAATCAGGTGTTGAAGATTGGCTGCCAGTGATTAGAACCTGCTTAGGGAGTGTGAACTGTGAAGCAAGGTTGTGGAAATGTTATGGTTTGGGGTTGCTTTGCTGCCTCAGGGACTGGACAGCTTGTATTCATTAATGCAACTAATCAAAACTGTTTGATTGAACAGCTGAAAGTCTGTAAATTTTAACAGTTTGCAGTGGGGGTTGAATCATTTTGATTGCAACTGTAATGTGAGCCCATCTGTCCGAAAGTTGAATGGACCTTTCAACTGGATAATGATCCTAAGTGCACAAGCAAATGGCGCACTTATATAGCGCTTTTATCCAAAGCACTTTACACTGTGTCTCATTCACCCATTCACACACACCAATGGTAGCAGAGCTGCTATGCAAGGCGCTAACTTGCCATTGGGAGCAACTTGGGGTTCAGTGTCTCGCCCAAGGACATTTTGGCATGTGGAGTCACGTGGGCAGGGAATCGAACCGCTAACCTTACGATTAGTGGACAACCCGCTCTACCACCTGATCCACAGCCGCCCTTGAAATCCACCAAGTAATGGCTCAAAAAGGAGAAATGGCGGGTTATGGAATGCCCTAATCAAAGCCTGGAAGAATGGTCATAAATTCCAATAAGTCTAGTGGACAATTATGCAAAACGCCTACAAGAAGTTATTTCTGCTAAAGGGGGCAATACTAGCTTCTGAGGCCAAGGGTCATTTGAAAATTCAATTCACCCTGTATTATATTGAAAACACATTATTAGCATACTCTGTGAATTTTATGTATTTATTAACTGCTGATCAATCCTTAGTAACTATCTGGCCAATCCTTAGTAACTACCTGGTCGATCCTTAGTAACTGCCTGGTCAATCCTTAGTAACTGCCTGATCAATCATTAGTAACTGTCTGGTCAATCCTTAGTAACTACCTGGTCAATCCTTAGTAACTGCCTGGTCAATCCTTAGTAAGTCCTTATCAATCCTTTGTAACTGCCTGGTCAATCATTAGTAACTGCCTGATCAATCCTTAGTAACTATCTGGCCAATCCTTAGTAACTACCTGGTCAATCATTAGTAACTGCCTGGTCGATCCTTAGTAACTGCCTGGTCAATCCTTAGTAACTGCCTGGTCAATCCTTAGTAACTGCCTGGTCAATCCTTAGTAACTGCCTGGTCAATCCTTAGTAACTGCCTGGTCAATCCTTAGTAACTTCCAGCTCAATCCTTAGTAACTGCCTGGTCAATCCTTAGTAACTGCCTGGTCAATCCTTAGTAACTACCTGGTCAATCCTTTGTAACTGCCTGGTCAATCCTTAGTAACTGCCTGGTCAATCCTTAGTAACTGCCTGGTCAATCCTTAGTAAGTCCTTATCAATCCTTTGTAACTGCCTGGTCAATCCTTAGTAACTGCCTGATCAATCCTTAGTAACTATCTGGCCAATCCTTAGTAACTATCTGGCCAATCCTTAGTAACTACCTGGTCGATCCTTAGTAACTGCCTGGTCAATCCTTAGTAACTGCCTGATCAATCATTAGTAACTGTCTGGTCAATCCTTAGTAACTACCTGGTCGATCCTTAGTAACTACCTGGTCAATCCTTAGTAAGTCCTTATCAATCCTTAGTAACTACCTGGTCAATCATTAGTAACTGCCTGGTCGATCCTTAGTAACTGCCTGGTCAATCATTAGTAACTGCCTGGTCGATCCTTAGTAACTGCCTGGTCAATCCTTAGTAACTGCCTGGTCAATCCTTAGTAACTGCCTGGTCAATCCTTAGTAACTGCCTGGTCAATCCTTAGTAACTGCCTGGTCAATCCTTAGTAACTACCTGGTCAATCATTAGTAACTGCCTGGTCGATCCTTAGTAACTGCCTGGTCAATCATTAGTAACTGCCTGGTCGATCCTTAGTAACTGCCTGGTCAATCCTTAGTAACTGCCTGGTCAATCCTTAGTAACTACCTGGTCAATCATTAGTAACTTCCAGCTCAATCCTTAGTAAGTGCCTGGTCAGGGCTTGTTGGTTCATGTTAGGCTACTGGTTTGTTTAGATTCAGCATTAACAGAACCAATTAAATTTGTTAGCAAATACTACAGGCAGGTACAAACAAAAATAATAATTGCAGGAGTGGGTTTGAAAAACAAAAACAACAACAACAAAAAAAAAGTCTCGCACACATCTCTTGCTGAGGTTGAGGAACTGTCAGAGCCAGAATGCACACACCATGCTGACACTGCTGACATTTCTACTTCTGTGTTTTGTTTTGTTTTTACCAGTTCCAGTGTTTCTGGAGGTATAGTGGTATAGGTATAGTGGTAGGGTTCATATTTAATACAAAGGTGAGTCAAACGAAGACCTTAAAAGTGTGGCATAAATTAGAATTCAATTTTTAAAATTCTACAGCTATATGGACACTTGTTAAGCACTGGAACAGTTAGACTGAACAAAATGGAGATTATGTAGAAAACATATACACTTTTGTGCCATCAGTAAACAATGTACAAAATAAGATAAAGGTTTTCATTTGACTTGTTGAACTCCCGTTGGTTTAGGCCACATCTTTAATTCAGGATTAATTTCGAGTACAGATACAGATAGAGACGCTGTTTTACACTCCTAGTGTCTTCTCAGCACATGGTCAATAGTGGATATAACACCATTACTGTATTTCCAGGGACCTTGGCTATACAGGCAATATATACACAAACTATGTCTTCCATCATAGAAAAAGATAAAAAGTCCTACTAAAAATCCAACCTGTTCTTAATTTGAACAGTATTAATAAACCCACTCATGGTATAACATCTCAAATGTGACCACTCTCACGCTCTAGCTTCCTTCAAGCTTGCATCAAAGAGCATAAACTTTCATTCAAAATATTTTTTTTCTTTCTTTGCTTCTTTTTTTTTTCTTTTTTTTTTTCTGATTGTTGTACCGGAGTTAATTTTCCTGATCCAGTGTGTGGTGTGACATTATATATTTGAGACAATAACGACAAGTGAGTTGATAATTATAGCTAATTAGGAGAATGTGATGACACAGGTGAGATGTGTTTTTATTCATTGGCACGTTATTTTCTGATTGGTGAATCAAATACGCAGAAAAACGAGTCACAGTCTGTGTTCACAAAGGGATATGTGAGAGATTCACTAAAACAAAAATGTATTAAGATACCAAATTAAGAGGTTAATTGGTGTGATACATTGAAAAAAAAAAAAATCTGCTCATACTGTACATCCTGTACATTCAATACTGTTTGTCTTTACGCTTCTACACCTGTGTACTGTAATGCTTAGCCAGTGTCACGCAGACGCGTATGAGTTCCCTTTCGAGTGTGGTTCCTCTCAATGTTTCTTCCGCATGTCGTCTCAGGGAGTTCTTGCCACTATCGCCTCCAGCTTGTTCATTATGGATTCATTAAGTCTACATCCAGATTTCTATAAAGCTGCCTTGCGATGATATTCATTATTAAAAGTGCTATGCAAATAAAAATGAATTGAATTAAATAATTTTTGGTGCTTAACAATCCAAAGAGCTTATGTTCGAACTACTGATGATTGAGTTTAGACTGTAATCAGTTTTGAAGCAAAATATGTAAATGTTTCTTGCTTATGGTGGTGCTTGAATAAGAAAATGAGAAAGTGCGGAATTGAAAATGGCTTGTTAGCAATTGTTAAAACTGACAAGCAGACACTGTGAACACAACCTTAAACGGTGGGTAATTTTGATTAATGAGAACAACAAGAGAGAAATAGTTCTAGAAAGAGAATATTTCTAGATATAGATGTACTTTCTCAGAAAGAAATGGAAACATTCCACATTTTTTCATTCATTCGTCTTCAGTAGCCCCTTTATCCTGGTCAGGGTCATGTAGGAGCAGGAGCCAATTCCAGACCTGGGTGTGAGGCAGGAATACACTCTGGGGACCATACACTCACACACACACACACACATACACACAGTCATTCACACCTCTTTGTTGGATTCAGTTATGAATTCCGATTCCCAGAATCCACCCAGAGCATCATCATCATCATCATTTTTCATCATAAACTTGTGAAAAATGTCATTTAACAGTAAGACGCACACTTGCATGTATGCATTTGCTTGAAAAGTCACTTTCCTGAAGGCCAATCCAGACTCCTTTTCCCATCCATCACGTTCGTATTCACCTGACTACTGTTTACACACACCTGGACTCACACTCATAATAGCCCGGACTCCCACACAGTCATTGTGAAGTCTTGCTCCGAGTTTACCTCACAATTAATTCCAAGCTTTTGTGTTTTGTCCTCACTATCTGGTTTTGATTATATTCACAACGTTTGTTTGTTTTTAAATCTGGTTTTGTTCTTGAAAGTCCGTCTGACACAGCTTTAGCACAGCTTCTGATTGTTGTTTTGGAAGCTGTTCGGCTGACTTACGTCCAATCCCAGAAGCAGGTCCAGGAAGCTTAAGGTGTTAATCTCTTACAGAACCATCCTGCTTATCTACCACTGTCCTGTCTAATAATGCTTTGGGGGAAAAAAAAAACATTTGATTTCACCCCGTCTTCTCTTCTTTTTGAGTAATAATTAAGACGTGGTGCGTGCACAGTGGGTAACATTGCCACTTCACACCTCCACATTGCCTTGTTTGACCCTGTGCTCAGGTTACTGTCATGTTCACATGGGGTTCCTCTAGGTTCTCCAGTTTCTCCATAATTCCAGTAGATGGATGAGCGACACTAAATTGCCCCAGGTGTGAAAGAGTGTGTATGGTAGAGAGCGATGCACTGGTGTCCTGTTCCATTCAGGGTGTATTCCCAGGATCCACCACGACTCGGTTAGGCTTAAAACGGTTGCTGAAGATGAATGAATGAATGAATGAATGAGTGCACAATATTGCATGTGATATCCATTTGTCAGTACCTCATTGCCTCTTTCTTTCTATAGGCAAGAGGTATTAGTCTGCACTCAAACCATGAGCAGAATCAGAGGATGTGTATCCTGTGGAAAAATGCTACTGACACACTATTAAAGTAAATTAGCTCTAGCTACTTGACTGTAAATGTTCTGATTAGATAGGAGAAACAGCTGCCTGCCGAGGGGCACGGCTCACAGGAGAGCGGCCGAAGTGTCTCAGTCAGGGACGTATGGATGGGGGACGGGGGGGTATAAGTGGCTGTGAAATGTGGTCGCCTGAAAATGCAGAGCTAAAAGGCATTGCAGACACAGACCAACAGGATTAAAGAGAGTGAGATGCGCTTTGTTTTGTTGGCTGCTGGCCAAAAGACGACCTGTTGAAAATGTTGCCTAATACGTCCACCTGCAGCATCAAACACTAGATGAGCTCATTAGCATTTTAAGTGTCTGTGATGTTTGCTCACACTCTTGGAAGTAAAAAAAAAATAAAATAAATAAATAAAGCCATAAAGCTGCTCAATTAGCAGTGTCTGTGGGTGGACATGTCTCTGTTTACTCTAAATTTCCAGTGTTGATGAATTAAACTTCATGAATTAAACATTAAAATCATCCATCCATCCATCCATCCATCTTCTATACTGCTTATCCTACTGGGTCATGGGAAACCTGGAGCCTGTCCCAGGGAGCATGGGGCACAAGGCGGGTAACACCCTGGACCGGGTGCCAATCCATCATTAAAATAATAGTTCAGGAAATTTTAATTTGTATTTATATTTACAGTCGTGCTCATAAGTTTACATACCCTTTGCAGAATCTGCACAATGTTAATAATTTAAACAATTAAGAGGGATACGAATGATATGAACATTTCACATAACACATAATGTCCACAAGACACAATAATAACTGAATTTACTCAAATGAGCCAGTTCAAAAGTTTACACAAGTTTACATTAATACCGCGTGTTGTTACCTGGATGATCGACGACCGTGTTTATGTTTTGTGAGAGTTCTTCACGAGTCCCTTGTTTGTCCTGAGCAGTTAAACTGCCCACTGTTCTTCAGAAAAATCCTCCAGGTCCTGCACACTCTTTACTTTTCCAGCATCTTCTGCATATTTGACCGCTTTCCAACAGTATGATGTTGAGATCCATCTTTTCACACTGAGGACGACTGAGGGACTCGTACACGACTATTACATAAGGTGCAAACGTTCACTGACGCTCAAGAAGGCAACACGATACATTAAGAGCCAGGGGGGTGTAAACTTTTAAACAGGATTATTAGTGTAAATTCTTATTCTTATTCTTTGTCTTCTGGGAAACATGTAAATATCTTTAGCTTCTGAAGGGCAGTACTAAATGGAAAAAAAAAATAAACAAGATCTAAACAAAATAATAACAATTTACACTGATCATCCTGTTCAAATAAAATGCAAATTTAATGATTTTTTTTTTTAATTATTAACATTTTGCCGATTCTGCAAGGGGTATGTAAATGTATGAGCACAGCTGTATATTCTCATTTCTGAATGAGCAAGCATGGTTAATCATTGAAGACATGGTGTTCAGCATTTGCTCTTTCCAAGGATAATGTAGTTAACAAGTAATTCTCACCCAAAATCTTTTGTATTAACACAAACACATGTTTATATACTTGCTTCAAAAGACATTCCTAAGATACATAATTTCTTTTATATATATATATATATATATATATATATATATATATATATATATATATATATATATATATACTTTATTTATATTGACACACTTTATTTATATACTTTATTTATATTGGCTTTATTTATATTGACACAACTACAGTGCAAAGCTTGCAGCCCCGATTCCAAAATAGTTGGGACGCTGTGTAAAATGTCGATTAAAAACAGAATGTAATGATTTGCAAATCTCATAAACCCATATGTTACTCACAGTGGAACATAGAAAACATTTCAAATGTGTAAACTGAGGAAATGTACAATTTTAAGGAAAAAAATAAGGTCATTTTAAATTCGATGGCCACAACACGTCTCAAAAAAGTTGGGACGGCGTAACAAAAGGCTGGAAAGGTACGAGTTTTCAACTTTTCTGTTTTTTGTTTGTTTGTTTGTTTGTTTTTATTTCTTTTTTTTTTTTTTTTCAGCTGAGGCAGCGATCAAACCAAATGGGAATAAAATTCACCTGGAAGATAAACCGGTTCACTGAGCGGGAAAGGACACGTGGTTTACACTTGCATCTGGTGGAAGTTATTTTGACATTACATAGGTGAAATTTGGTTGGGTTAGGGTTGGGATGGGGTAGAATGTGTTGTTTATCATTTGTGCTCTTTATCATTTAAACTATTAGCATAAAGATGTTTCGTCCATCCACATACAGTACGTGGGGGGTTTATGTGGTAAAATTCTGTTGTTTTTCTCTCTCTCTCTCTCTCTCTCTCTCTCTCTCTCTCTCTCTGTCTGCTAGGCTTTTCTGGTTAGCAAATCCAGTTGGCACCTCTTTTATCATCTGTTGAACTCCAGAGTGCACTCAGTGTGTAGTGGCTCTCCTCTAAGAACCGGCCAAACAGAGCTGTGATTGAGCAAGACTGTCTGCATAATGGCACGCCTTACTGTTAAACAGCCATTCACCGCCACTCAGCGGCCCTTCCTCTGTCTCTTTAACACGCTCTTAAGCAGTTTATTACGATGGGCTCTGGTGTAACACAGAATGGGTCTGAATAACAGCCTTGTGGGATAACCCCCCCCCCCCCCCCCCCACACACACACACACACACACACACACACATGCTTAATGCTTATCCCTTAAACAGGCAAGAGTGGAAAATGATTAGCAAAAATCATTTCATGTCACTTTATATGTCATTTGGATTTAAGTAAAACATATCCAAAGGAATTTTGGATATATTTGATATATTTTGGATTTTATGAGTTCTATCTCCAAGCATAAGGATTGCCTTATTAAGATGCAAAAAAAAAAAAAAAAAGTCATCCCTATTTCTGTGTTTTATTTGATGCAAAAAATGATGAGTTTCTGACTTCCCCACTTATTTTAAAACATGTCATACTTCTTTGTTCATTCATTTCAAATAGTATACAGTGGATGTAAAAAGTCTACACACCCCTGTTAAAATGGTACGTTTTTGTGATATAAAAAAAAAAGGAAGAAGAAAAGAAAGAAGAAACAAGATCAATCATGTCAGAACATTTTTCCACTATCAATGTGAAATTACAGTGTATAAAAATAAAGTGAAAAACAATCAGAAACAGTTTTTTGGGCGGGGGAAAAAGGAAAAACATAATAAACTTATTGCATTAACCTAGTTGCATAAGTGTACACACCGCTAAGCTAATACTTTATTGAAGCAGCTTTTGATTTTATTCCACCACTCAGTCTTTTTTGGGTAAGAGTCTATCAGTGTGGTACATCTTGCCTTGGCAATATTTTCCCACTCTTTCTTGCGAAAAACATTCTAGATCCATCAGATTGTGAGGGCATCTCCTGTGCACAGCCGCTTCAGGTCACCCTCAGAGTTTTAGCTGGACTCAGGTCTGGATTCTGGCTAAGCCATTCAAAAACATTGAGCTTCTTTTGGTTAAGCCATTCCTTTGTTGATTTGGATGTATGCTTTGGGTCATTGTCGTGCTAAAAGGGGAAATTCCTTTTCATCTTCAGCTTAGCAGCAGACACCTGAAGGTTTTGCACTAAAATCGACTGGTATTTGTAGCCATCCATGATTCCCTCCACCTTGATAAATGCTCCAGTTCTGGCTGCTTCACTGTGTGTATGGTGTATTTTTGGTGGTGTGCATTAATTTAAGGAATTATTATACCTTTTGGAATTGGTCTCATCAGACCATAACACATTTTTCCACATGGTTTGGGGTGATTTAGTTGAGCTTGGATGTTTTAGTAATAAAGGGTTTCCGTCTAGCCACCCTACCCCGTAGCCCAGACATGTAAAGGATATGAGAGATTGTTGTCACATGCACAGAGTAATCAGTACTTTTCGGATATTCCTGCAGCCCCTTTAATGTCTCAGGTCTCCTGGCAGCCTCCCTGGTAAGTTTTTGTCTTGTCTTTTTATACATTTTGGAGGGACGTCCTGTTCTTGGTGATGTCACTGTGGTGCTCCATTTTCTTTATTTGTTGATGATGGTCTTCACAGTGTTCCATGGTACATCTAATGTTTTGGAAATTCTTTACACCCCTGTACCCGGTTGATTCCATTCAGCAAGTGAGATACTATACATGATTTGTAAGCTCTTTGCGGACCATGGCTTCAGCAGGCGGATGAAACCAAGAAGCTGTGAAGAAAATCCGACAGAAACAGCTGGTCTCTATTTGGGGTTAATCAGAATAACTTCATTGATGACAGCTGTATGATAATTACTTTTGAACATTAGATTGAACGTAATTGGTTCATTCTGAATGCAGACACATCCCCAATTATAAAAGGGCATGCACACTTATGGAACCAGGTTATTGTATGTTTTGGGGGGGCGGGGGTTCCCCCTAAAATGCTTATTGTTTTTCACGTTTTTTTTTATTGTGGAAAAAGTTTTGACATGATTTATCATTTTAACAGGTGTTATGGGGAACACAGAGACGAGGGGACCCAAATGCAGAGCACAGACACAGGACTGAACATTAACAAGATTTATTGAAGGTCATGAGGGTGTGTGAGAAAGGTGAGTTGAAATAGAGTGGTCGAGGTCGGGATTCGAACTCACGTCCACGACGTGAGGGTCAGATGCTGTCGGAGCCGGGGCTTGAACTAGGGTCGGCAGCATGAGACACAGGAGGGAGAGAAAACACTGGAACACAGGGAAGTAGACAAGATCTGGCTGGACTATGACAAAAGAGGTATGTAGACTTGTTTATATCCACTGTACACGACAGAGTTCATCCAAGTGAAGAACAGCCAATTATCAATGACTGTTACAAGTAACAATAAAACTGTCTCAGAATCTGGAGAGCTTGCTGGGATCTGCGCGATAACTCGCACCCTTACTTTCAATCCTCTACTCTTATTTCCTCTACCATAAAATGTGCTTGGTGTGAAGCCCTGCAGGAAAATATATAGTTGCAGATGTTAACATGTAGTCACTTGAATATACTAAAATCAGTTCAACCTGTGAACATTAACATTTGCTCAATAATTAAACTCAAAACTGTTGGAATATTGCTATGGTATAAATGGAATAAAACACTCTGTGATGTGCTTTTATAGGAAAATAATCAACTTTGGGGTAGTACCACGGTAGCTTTGCTGTATCACACCACTCCATCATTGCTTATTTTCCTATAACAGCCCCAATGTATTTTTTTTAAAATTTCTTACATAAAATATGTATAATAAAATATAGGGTAATCGCAGGACAAAAACAAGCAGCCATAACATTAAACATAATAGCAGCTAGCATTACAATTCCTGGTAATGGTTACATGACCCTGCTATACAACTGGACGTTAACTGTCATGATGTCTGAGATTACACGTGTATGAAGTAATTGTCAGCCTTGTTACATTTCTACTGTATATTAATGATGTGTCCGTGTGACTGAATATGACCAATCCAAAGCTCGCATCGATATCTTTTGACTCCTAATAAAATCTTATGAAGAAACATTTTTATCCTGTTGGTCATTTCCAGCATGACTCCGCCCCCATCCACTCATTCATCAGGGTTTGATGGGGATAAAAATGATATACATAAATCATATGCCACCAACTCTCAACCTAATTGAGTATCTCTAAGAGATTTTAGAGAGATGTGCTAGACCTCAAGCACCAACTGACGGAATATCTTTTGGGAGAATTGTGCACTGAGGCTGTTCTGGAGGCTCGTGGTGACCAAAAATCTCATACACACACTTTAGGTTGGTTTTGCTTTAATGTCTCTCCCATCACTAGGAATGTTTATGAAAATTTTGAGACCATGTTAGCCTGACGAACCAGCTTCTATTTGTTATATTGGATTAAACCACACCTTGGTATCATCCTTACTTTCTTAAGATACTGTTTTATATCCTACACCCTACAAGTGGTAGATGGAAGAAAGGCCTGAAAGATTGAAGCCTCCATCCAGCAGCAGCGGTGCGGTTCATGTCGACGTCACTCAGGACATGACAACTGACACTAATGCGTATGTCTCGAGTTACAGAAAGTGCAGGAAGAGTCCACAGCATTGCATCCATCCACAGTGTGTCCTAATGCACCCCATACTATGACTATGAGCCCTGCTTAGGACTGCAGTGCACTCTGGGAGCTTGGTTATTGAAGCAGAAGACATAAACAGTATACCATAGTCTGCACTGGCAGTGATTTATATGGAGCTTAACAGCCTTTTTTTACAGCTTCTCTGAAGATCTTATTTTGCTCTATGGCAGGCCTAGGAGAGATTGTCATCCTTGCAAATCCGACAGAATTACATTTCTTTTTAGACTTTTTCTGGAAAATCAGATGAATGCACTTATTACACTCCTCTGAAATAAAGCAAATTTTAAAAAATAACTTAAGCAACATAATTGGACTAAGTGCCACTAAGTACCTTTGAAGCTTTACTCTAAAAGGTACACCACATGCACCTTCTCAGATGAACAATTCATAGTAAAGATACAAAAGATGTACGCTTAATGGAATCACTCCAGCATCAAGGCATACCGTTATTACTGAGTGTGTATCAGACAACACTCATTTTCTTCAGCTTCTTTTTGTTCATATAATCAAACTCTTTTTGTAGGCAGAAAGTATGAAAGACACTTGGTTAGCACCCTGGCTGCATGCCTGGATGCAGGTCTTCTACAGTAAACACACGGGTCATAGAAGTCCTGAATGGAGGTCACCTGGTGGAGTAGAGGTGGACTGTAGTGCAGGTGTATAGCAGTGTCCTTTGGCACAGAGATTTGGAGTTGACCTGTGGACGAGGTCCAGTGATGCACGTCTGCCCGGGCCTCCCTGCCTAGTCTTGAACAGCACCATCTGTCTTTCTCCGAGGAGCAGGAGGAGTTTGGAGAGTTTCGTAGACTCCAACGGCATTTGGCTTTCGACCCTGAAGGTCAAGGAGTTACAGAAACAGGCAAGTGTTTTAGTGCAGGGTGAAATGCTGCTTGCTGTGTCCCATTTGAAAAGCACACTACCTAGGTAGGCGGCATTTGACTCTTTTTATTTAAAGTTGACTTCTTTTATTTAAAGTCCATTCATCCATCCATCCATCCGCTCATCCTACACAGGGTCACAGAGAGCCTATCCCAGGGGATTCGTGATGCAAGGCGGGGGGACACCCTAGACAGGGTACCAACCCATCTCAGGGCCCAATTGCACGCACACTCACTCACTCACACACCCATTCACACACTATGGACAATTCAGAGATGCCAATCATCCTACAATACATGTCTTTGGACTAGGGGAGGAAACTTCAGGCAGGAATCAAACCCCCAACGCTGGAGTTGCGAGGCAACTGTGCTAACCACTAAGCCGAGACTTGACCGAGATTCAAGATTCTTGCCCATATGCACCAAGTGCATTGGGATTCTTAGTCGTTTCAACTAACCCAGTTACTGCAAACAATACAAACACAGGACGTGTGTAAAACAGCAATATCTAGAAAAATCAAATATCAAAACACTATGGAATATAAATATAACCAAAAATTAAATAATGTGCAGCATTATTCTGAAAAGCAACATAATTAAGTCAACCAGTATGCACAATATTAAGTGTAGCAGCATATTGTGGATTATTATATGCAAAATGGAGCTACATATACATAGTGTTCAATAATGCGCTATTCAAGATGCAGACTGCCTGAGGGTAAAAACTGTCCTTTAATCTGCTTTTATGCTGTGATATTTCCCACCAGACACGAACAGATAGAACAGTTTACAGCTTGGATGGTTTGGGTCATTGATTATCCCTTTGGCCTTGTTTTAACAATGGGGAAACGTAGATGTTGTCAACATACTGACTTGAGTACAAATACTGCATCTGGAGTAATCACTTGAGTAAAAGCATTTTTTTTTTTTAAACAATTTTGTTAACTACCCAAGCGAGCTATCCTGAAGTCTCCACCTTCTTGTTTATCAATAATATCTAAAGAAAGATAGTGTTAGCTGGCTAGCTAACTTAGCCAAGCGATGTGGCAGTTTCAATAGCTTGTTCATTTTATTTTGCTTGCTCGCTAGCTCATGTCAATTCACACAATAACAAAGACGCCCCTTACACATTATCCTATAGCAGCGCTTATACAGTATTTAACGTTACAGGCAATCACTATGACACGTCGAAGTAACACCTCAAGTTTAGTACAGAGCGTTCATACTGTAACTGTAATCAAAAGATCTGACTAGCTAGTCTAGCTCAGCTTGCTAATGGCGTACATGTGTTCGACAGGTTGGGATGTTGAGCTTTGAAATATCTCCACTAGTTTTGTACTCACGTAATTTGCATATCATTTTCACACTGTTTCCTTTGAAGAATGTAAAACTGAAGATAAAGCTGATTTGAAATTTGGTCAAGGATGCTCACCGGTGTCCACCGTCTCAGACATTGCTGCTTCTAATTAGAGCATTTCACACCTGTAGGCTTTACATGCTTTATTTGGATTGGGTCCTGAAATTGAATAATTTAAATTTTGCACATAGTCCTTTAATTGGCTTAAATGCTTTGTCAGTGATCAAAAATAAATGTAGCAAAGTTGAATATTTTATTTAAATAAAAAACCTCAAATAAAAGTACTATGATTTTACTCAGAAAAGTACCATTAGAGTGAACTATACACTCAAGTACTGTAACTCGGCTTGCTATCCAGTAACTTCCTTTCCAGCATGGTGTGGATTTTGAATGATGTAACCTACAGCATAAAGAGTGTGTGTGTGTGTGTGTGCGTGTGTCTTTCTGTGTGCATGCATTCCGTCTATGGCACAATGTACATGATCTCTCCCATCTCAGGGACTGTGGGATCGATTGGAATAGAAAGTGCTGAAATAGCAACAGGGAACCTTTCCACCTTTCCTCTGCTCTATTTCTTTCTGTCTCCTCCTCTTTCTTTCCTTACCCCATATCAGTTTGAAGGAGGTACTGGACCTCTAGTGCTGGGCATGGAGTATACGATTTGAGCCAGATTTAAAACCCGACTTGGGTCAGAATCGGAAGGAATTTCAGCTTTATTTAAATCCATCCTGACTCTGTGTGAAGAACGGAGCGATGCCAGATTAACAATCTCGGATTGAGATATCGGATGATCCGATTAATCCCTGGCATGTCTTGCAGTGTGAGTGGTCTCCTCAAAGTCACGAACTTTGAGCAACAGTAATAGCAATGTCTCCTGCAGCCTTTGGCTTTTCACCGTAAAATTCGGCTCTGATAAAATAAACACACTATAGAAACAGACAATGGTTTAGTGCATATTAAAATGTTGCTTGGTGTTTCAACTGCAAAAAAATCTTGGTAGGGCGTAGGGGTGTAACACAGTGCCACTGTCTCTCTCTGTATCTATGTAGTACTCCAAATATTTGTGGGTGTGGTTGAAGTTTTCTTAAATGACAGTATACATCGACGCTACAGTTATGCACTTGAGGGGGGAAAAAAAACAGAGGTAGAAATTAATGTTATTATTATTTTTTTGGCACCTGAATTGAGAACAAACTAGTAACCTGGTTTAAACTACTGTGACCTTGACCAGGCAGTTACTCAGGATGAATGAATAACCACAGTAAATGCATCGCGTATTGCAGCACGTTCATGCTAATGAGTGTGGACTTTCTTTGTCCTTATAGCGTCGTATCTGGCTTCTCATTTGCCCGAGCATGAGCGTAAAAATCTCTTGCTTTTATGTTACATCCCATGGGGTCCCAGTACACGACTTTAGTCTCGATCAGATTCAAATGGCCCGTGAAACTTTGTGCAAAGCTTTCTATTAAAAATAATAATAATAGTGGACCTTATTTTCATATCTCTATTTGTAATAGTTTAGAACACATTATTTCTTCATTCTGAATCATGTATTCATATGCAGTTACATCCCTAGTAGGCAGCACTTTCTGGATTTCCTTATTTTAGCCAAATTTGAGGGCAGAATCAGATATATACTTCTCAATATAATCATAAAATCCTGTCAAGAGAATGGCATTTAGAGAGCATGATGACAAATGAAGTTGAGAGGAAGTTGGTTGAGCCACGGCAGTATCATATGAAATTTCTTCATCATCCCACTATGACCTGCAGGAATGGGGAAAATGTTGGCAGGAACCACTTGCCTTATAACCCAAGCTGATTGTGAGGAATGATTTCACTATGCGCTCTCTCTCTCTCTCTCTCTCTCTCTCTCTCTCTCTCTCTCTCTCTCTCTCTCTCTCTCTCTTTCTCTTTCTCTCTCTTGCACATCCACAAAGCGAATTTTCTAAACAGTTAAAACTTATTTTGGACGTACAGTTTAGACGTACTTATTCTGGACGTTCTTTTTCACATTCATTGTAAGCATCCGCTGTCATGGTGTCTTGATCGGATTGCAGAGTCGGAGCATATACATTAAATTGTAGTTTTTGGAGATACAAACCTGAGAAATATGCATTGCAAGAACCAGATTTCTAAAACGTATGCACTGGAGGAGAGAACAGATGAATACATCACATATAGAAGCATCTGGTGCTTGCTCCTTCACCGTCATGTTGGTGCATAGGGACACACACACACACACACACACTTTCAAGAGTAGACCCACTTTGGCCAAACCAATCAGATACTCCTTAATGAGCCTGGAGTGGGATAATAATAGAGCGATGTTACAGCTGGGAGAGACTCTATTAAAGCATTGCATTATTGGAAAAGAGCAACTCTCTTATAGTAAGCTTTTAACTCCTGTCTGAAGGTCTTGTTTTAAATTTCCTGTTTGCAAGCACTGATGACATCATCGAAACACCGGAGGCGAAAAGACGGGGCTGGAACTGAAAAAGAAAGAAAAACTCATATATACAAAGCTGCTACTACTGTTGGACTGTGCTTTGTAGTTGCAAACAAAGGGTTGTGATGCGCAATTTAAAAAGTAAGTAAACTAGGGTAAATTTGAATCGGGAAAACTGGAGTGGTGCAAAAGAAAAACATTTTTTATCAAGCCTGGGGTAAATAAACAGTGCTGGTGGGAAAACGTTAAAAAGTCTGAGAGATGTCGTCTTACTAATTCATTTGAATTCATTCATTTTGCTTCTAGATGCGCACACATCCTGTAGATACTGTACATCATGAGACTAGCAATTCATGTTACACCTCACTGTCGAACTGCTGCGATTTTAAGGACTGACTGCGCTAATGAGATGCCCTTCATATGCTGTGCTACTGGTTGCAAAAAAGTTAACAAGGAATACAACGTCTTATTTTACTCTCAAAATACGTGAATGAGCACTTTATTTAAGATGCTAGCTACCCAATGCTATCCCAAATTAGCTAATGTTATTGCTTTGTCTCTGAAGCCTGCTGCACAGCTGATATAACTAATGCTAGTGTCCTTGAAACGAAGCATTATTTTCTGAACCATCTGGTATTTAGTCATTAACGTTTATTCACATTTGTGTGTTTCCATTCAAACATTTAAATCTCTACAAACAGTTGAGTTTACCCAGCTAGTGTGTGGTACCTAGCTAGCTATATTATGGGACAACTAGGAAGTTTTGTCATGGCAGCAAATATTGCTAACATTAGCAGAAGTTCCTTAGTTACTGCGGCTGATATTGACGTACCGTCACTATTATGACTAAAGAATTAAAGAATCTTTCTCCGTCCTGATGAGATGTAAAGATTTCGTACACTCTTCAGAGTTTTCATACTCGGTCACATTTCAGTGTTCCGAGTGGTCTCCGATCGATGACTTAGCATTTTCTTTTTTGTGCCGATGTGAACGCAACAAATGAACTCAGACCCTTATGAAGTGACCCACAAGCAAACCGTACCTGGTCCACTTGTGCATTATGAAAACAAACTGGTCTCCATCCGCTTCACGTTTTGCTTTAGAGATAAAGATCTTGAGGTTACATACATTGCTGTACATACATAACTCCAGTTTCCTTTCACCTAACAGACAAACAAATCAAACTGCTTTCCGCTGCGTCCCTCAGCAGGTTGCAACATGACCGATGGACTAATAGAGCCACTGTGGCACTAGCAATCATTCTATAGAGCTGAAGTTGGTAGGAAGCAGTAATAATAGCATTGTGCCAGTGACAGATATAATACTATTAGCATACAGTATGTGTATACCACAATGTATTTGAAACGAAGCAATCAAGATATTATCGAAGTGTAGACTTTCCTCTTTAATTCAAGTGGTCCAACAAACATATTGCATTAAGGAATTACAGAAATCTTTTAGAGTCTCTTCATTTTCACAGGCTCGAAAGTAATTGGACAATTGACTGGTAAGCAGTTTCATGGCCAGGTGTGGCATTAATTCATAACAAATGAAAGAGATGAAAGGTCTGGAGTTGTAAAGCAGCCATTTTGAATGACACTTCAGCGTTACACAGCTATTACACTACGGCGAAAGAGGCATGGTATGAACAAGTGGTCTAAGAGCTCATCAAGAGCTGTTAAAATTTCTAGAAAGAGCCCATTTGTATTGTAAAGACCAAAATGCACAGAGCTCATTTGCAGCTTTGTTCCCTTTCAGGTCCACTTTAGAAGGACTGAGTGTGGTTCATTGAAAAAGAAATATATGTGAAAACACCCTTAAATGCATTGAAGCACTCTCTAGAATAGTGAAAGGGGTTGTGGATGAAGGCGCACGCTGACTTAGTGGTTATTCCCACCGTGGCCCTGTGTGTGTGGGGTTTGCATGTTCTCCCCGTGCTGCGGGGGTTTCCTCCGGGTACTCCGGTTTCCTCCCCCAGTCCAAAGACATGCATGGTAGGCTGATTGGCATGTCCAAAGTGTCCGTAGTGTATGAATGGGTGTGTGAGTGTGTGTGTGTGATTGTGCCCTGCGATGGATTGGCACCCTGTCCAGGGTGTACCCCGCCTTGTGCCCGATGCTCCCTGGGATAGGCTCCAGGTTCCTCCGTGACCCTGAAGAAGGATGAGCGGTATAGAAGATGGATGGATGATGGATGGATGGTTGTGGATGAAATAAATCTATATCAGAAAACACAAATTTGGTAAGGTACAGTATGTGGTTTCTGGGTCTGCAGTTCTGGGGAAGTAAAAAAGGATGACAGTCTTATTTTACCTGCGTTGTCAGTGTACCATTTATTCAGTTCATTCTTTCACCTCATCAGCCAGAAATACTGTCCCAAATACAGTGATGAAAAATCATGTCTGGAATGAATCTGCGGTATTTTCAGACTTAACTAAGAACTTCACATCATGTTTGTTTTGGAAAAGTAGCACTGGATGGAAGCGATTTTGCAAACAATCTGAGGCTATGAATAACACCCGTATCTGATTGCCAGCATGATAAGGATCAGGTCATTAAGAGAAGCCTCTATGCTGAGGATACTGTCTCCTCTGCAGATAATGACTAATCTTTGCTCGGTGATAACACGTGCAGGGTGCCTGTTTATCTGCTGAGCCCACAGTCCTCCAGCAGTCACTCGCAGGCTGCCTGCCTCTACATATTGACGTGATGGCTCTGAGCTCGAATGGCTTTGACAGCAGAGCCAACCTGTCTCTCAGAGATTTTTACTGTAATGAGAAGGAACTCGTGGTAGGAGATGTAATACGCAGGGATCAGTGTTCCAGGTGTACTTTCACCACAACTGTATCTATGAGCTACTGCATTTGGTTAATATGCTTTATAGGTCAAGGTTGCTGACATTCAGAAGGGAGATTTGTGAACGTTTGGCAGCCAATGCTGATTGTTCAGAGAATTCAATTCAATTCAATTTGTGTAGCACTTTTAACACTGGACATTGTCTCAAAGCAGCTTTACAGACACATATCAACACAGGATACAGATTTTAAATGTGTGAATTTATCCCTAAAGTGCAAGTTGGTGGTGATGGTGTCGAGGAAAAACTCCCTAAGATGATATGAGGAAGAAACCTTGAGAGGAACCAGACTCAGAAGGGAACCCGTCCTCATCTGGGTAACGACGGATAGTGTGAAAGTAAAAGAAAGTTCATTATGGTTTTAACATGAAGTCCGTTTGTTGAACTAGTCCACTGTTCACTAAAGGAGACCTGAGTGCAAAATTCTATGTGGTAATTGCAGTCCTAAGGCCATAGCAGCAACCGTAGTCCCAGCGCAACTGTTCATGTGAAATTGAGGACCAAAACCATTTCCATGGCACTTCAAGCGGCACCATCCTCAACAATCTCCAGGTTGCACTGCTTGGGGTCGTCCTCACTAGCAGAATGTAGCCTCCAGTTGATGAGAGCTCCAAACAGAGCTAGGGCAGGTCCAGAGAGCAGAAAGTTTCAGGATCACTGGCATCTCCATAAAATAATGTGTAGCTCACGGAGAGACGGAGAGAGGGAGAGATTGTTAGATATGCTTACTATCCCGTAATAGATAAGACTGTGTACTTTGTGTAAAAGAAAGTCTTGAATAATGATAATGATAATGAGTCTTTACTGATCACATATACATATGCACAGTGAAATTCTTTTCTTCGCATACCCCAGCATGTCAGGAAGTTGCGGTCAGAGCGCAGGGTCAGCCATGATACAGCGCCCCCTGGAGCAGAGAGGGTTAAGGGCCTTGCTCAAAGGCAGCTTGGCAGTGCTGGGGCTTGAACCCCCGACCTTCCGATCAGTAACCCATGTATTACCCATGAATACATGTATTTGAATGCAATATTTATGGTAAGCTTGAGTAAACAAATATGTTTTCAGCCTGGACTTAAACAACGAGACTGTGTCTGACTCCCGAACACTAATTGGAAGACTGTTCCATAACTGTGGGGCTTGGTAAGAGAAAGCTCTTCCCCCTGCTGTAGCCTTCACTATCTGATTAATCTGATTACATGGAGTGACATCACCAAACAAGAGGCGCCTGTGAATCTTTAATCAAATACACAATGCATTTTGGTCTTAATTCCCTTTTTGCGGAGATTACACACATACTGCCAACCTTGAGATGCATCCACCCTTATCATGAAAGTATACACTTATACCACAGCATTGTTGAATTCTCAAATCTGATTGGTCAGAAAGTGTTGATAGTAGTTCCAGCTGCAAGGTTTATGTCAATGCACCCAGTGTAATATATTATAGGTTTTATTTACACAAGGACTTTATGGTGGACGCTCTATATAAACGGACTAAAAACATGCGTAATCGTTAATATAGCCAATTTTATTTATATAGCACAATATAGTAACAGCTTTACAGAAATCCAGATCTATTTTTTTTATTTCTATTTAAATGTATCACTTTTAAATGTATCCCTATAAATTTATAACATAATAATAATAATAATAATAATATAATAATAATAATAATAATAATAATAATAAATTTCTATGCTTTCTGCCAATCCTATAACTTTAAGTTCTTTGTGCCTTCCTGGTAATATGACAAGGTACTGTATATATACATACGTATATACATATATAGAGGCTGGTGTGGCTAGTTATAGTTATATATTGAATGTAACTATAAATGGATATAAAGTATGATTTGTCCATCCATCCATTTTATATACTGCTTATCCTACACAGGGTCGCGGGGAGCCTGGAGCCTATCCCAGGGGACTCGAGGCACAAGTCCCGGGACACCCTGGATAAGGTGCCAAACTATAGCAGGGCACAATCACACACCCGTTCACACCACTAGATGCCAATCAGCCTACACCGCATGTCTTTGGACTGGGGGAGGAAACCAGAGCACCTGGTGGAAACCCCCGAAGCGAATTCTGCACACACAGGGTAAAGGTGGGATTTGAACCCCCAACCCCGGAGCTGTGGGGCAAACATGCTAACCAATAAGCCACCGTGCCTCCCAGTATGACTTATCATTGTATAAAAAAATGTGCACATTATTAGCATTTGGCAAATAAAACACTTCAGTGTATGTTGTTATTGGAAACTAGTTGACACTATTCTCCAACAGTAACTCCACTTCATATCAGGTCACATCACAGCAGCCCGTCACCAAGTGTTTTATTTTAGTTAACGTACTTATAATAAATGTTCTGAAATGCCGATTCTGATTGTACGGCTATTTTCAGTGGAGTGATACTGGGATATATGGATACAGTATGTTATTTTTACATTTATAAGTATCTGGAATGAGTTTATTAGACGGTGTCTGTACCTTAATTCAATATTTTTTTTTTTAAATAATAAATGTTGCACCTGATATACCAACTGTGGAAACTTGCGTTTCATTAAAACAAATGAAGCAGACAAACATTCCTGATTTTAAAAAAAAACAGATTGGTTTAGATGTTTAATTCACATTGTTAGCAAACTGGTCTTTCTTATAGACTTCTCATCATTTACAAACTACTCTCACTTTCTGAACAAGATCAAATGTACTACCAAACCCTCAATGTAGATATCCAAATTCTTATACAACTGTTTCCATTTAACCAGAGATTATACTCTTAGTGTGCCTTCTCTTGCAACTCACAACAGTGGTGTGGCTTGAGCTCTAAAATCCTTGACTGCAACATTCTCCCTGCTAAGTGCAAATATAGTAGAATTCGATTGGTGCTGCCAAAGATAGATACACCATCGATTGTTTCTCCCATGAACCAGTCTCGGTTCAGTACAAGCTCAGATCAGGAGGAGGTTTGGAGTCATTCTCAGAATTTGGTGACAATCCTGTCTCTTAACTTATCGGTCATAATATGGTTGAAAATATGATATTTTTAAGAAGCTCAACATAATCGACATCGTCGTATATCGTTAAAGGTTCCCAAACAATTCAAATGGGTGGTGGTTTTTTTTTTTGGTTTTTTTTAAAGCTTTTCTTTAAAACTGCCAAGAGCTGGAAAAATAGCTTGTGCCTCAAACCAGTTACAAGTTTTTGCTGACATAAAAAATAAAATTATTCATTTTAATGTCACCGGATGAACATACGTAAGATGTCTATGAAATATGTAACAGCAGAATAAAATGTTTTTAATAATGTTAAAAATAAAAAAAAGACCCTTTGTTCCTGCATTTCATGTCACCGGTGTTAGCTAGTTTATAAACTCGTATTTTGAAATCACAAACTTAAGTACTTCCAGGGTCAAAGGTGAGAAGAACGAGCCACCATTTTATCCAGCACCAAGTAAGCTTCCTTCCACACTCTATAAGTTATTAAAATACTTGAAAATTCTATTTTTCCACTTTTCAGTTTTAGTGTTTTTTTGTTTTTGTTCTTTTACCGAAGAAAGGGATTTAATAATAGAATTTATAGAATCATTTACTGATGCTGGTGTGATTAATGATGGTGTGATTAACGATGTGTGCTTTGCGATTTTCTTGGAAAATGCATCTTTAATGGAAATTTTTCATTGGTGTTAATTCATTATTAACTCCAGTCACTTAAAGTAATAGCACCATGTTAAAGATTAAGAATATCGTTCATTCACTAGTAAAAGAATGTCACTGCAGTCACAATTTCTAATTAGAGTATTATTATTTTTTTAATTAGAAAGGTACACTTATTATAAATTATAAGGTACACTTTATGTTGTTGGACCTTTACAAATTGTCGCTAAAATACTCCAGTACATACAGTATGTGTTTTGAGTTGTGTATGTGGGAATGTGCTGCTAGTCACAGGCAATTTGCCATCCAATTTGAACAGTGTAACATCCTGCCAACATGCTATCATGTAAATCAGAATGAGCCAAGGAGCCCTGAGTTAGAGAGCTGCATTTGCAGCAGATTACAACATTAACTGTCATTAGTCTTCCTAATGGCTGGCATAAGGCTTTCTGTCTTCCTCTGATGCTCCATTCTCACTTATTAATCCAGGGCGAGGGAGAGCTGAATGAGAAAGAGGGAGCGTTCATGTCTTTAAATGACTGCACTCAGTCTAAAAGCAGAGCTAAGTCAGAGGCCAAGCTTTACATGAAGTCTTTCAGCAGCCAGGAAGAGCCGATTCAAATAGCTCACTCTCTGCCTTTAATTAATTTGTGTGGTGACGCAGCACACAGCAACAGATGGCACACTTGGCGCCGCTATTACACACGGCAGTCGGATTTTTTAGAAATTGACGCACAGGGCTCAGCAGTCGAGGAGAAGCGTAGTCCAAAATGTAAAGGTTAACGGCAATGACACTACATTCACTGAGACATACCACACAGATTTGTCGAAACAACCTTTAACAGAAGAACAATAAGCCTGGGAAAGAGAATGAGATGTTGAACTACTTCTAGATATGATTGACTTGTAATGCTTAATATGAAGCTTTGTTTAACAATTTCTAATGTTGAATATAAGAAAACGTGCATTTAACCAATCTTGGGAAACAATCTCGGGTTGATTTGTTGACGATGGCTTTGTTTTGCCTTTAAATGACTAACAGGGTTCAATCTTTATTAGCGTAGAAATAGTAAATACACACGAAAAAAATTTCAGCTGGTCATCTTTAAAATGCGGGCGCATGGTGGCTTAGCGCTTAGCGGTTAGCACGTTCGCCTCACACCTCCAGGGTCCGGGGTTCGAGTCCCGCTGGGGCCATGTGTGTGCAGAGTTTACATATTCTCCCCGTGCTGCGGGGGTTTCCTCCGGTTTCCTCCCCCAGTCCAAAGACATGCATGGTAGGATGATTGGCGTGTCCAAAGTGTCCGTAGTGTATGAATGGGTGTGTGAGTGTGTATGTGATTGTGCCCTGCGATGGACTGGCACCCTGTCCAGGGTGTACCCCGCCTTGTACCCGATGCTCCCTGGGATACGCTCCAGGTTCCCCGTGACCCTGATAAGGAGTAAGCTGTAGAAGATGGATGGATGGATCTTTAAAATTCGAAGTGCTTCATCATACTGCTGTTATGAAGCACTGACACTGGAGACTCCTTCCATAAACGTTCAATAAACAGAAAGCTTCACCATATCAACTGATCTTTTGATTATTATTAGTTTTAGATTGTCATTTGTTTGCCTAGAAGTAGAAGTCCCAGGGTAAGTTGTTGCTATATAAATGATTATGCATTAAAATGAGTGCATTAATGCAAGTCTTGTAGATAGAACTACTGTCAGAGCTGCTGTTATAGAATATTAATCAACACCTTCTGACCAATCAGAATGGAGAGTTTAGCAACTCTGAGGTATAAGCAAAATTACAGCTGCTAATACAACATGATGCATTTCACAAAAGAAAGTAAAATATGTCTTGGAGTAGGATTAATAATCTTACGTCTGTTCTCTTATTATCTCTTAACCCTTTAGTGTGTGGTGTTGCCATATGGCAACAATTAATGTAGCTCCAGTTTTTTCATAGGCAATAATACAAATCTATTATGTTCCTGTGTAGCCGGAAACAAGGGGGCTTTAACTTTGACATGACTTAAAAAAAGCCATTTCACATGACCAGGAAGTGCTGTTTGCACTTCCTTTTCTGCAATCACATGGCACAGTGAAGGTCATCATTGGAGGGCTCTCAAAATGGGATTACATTTTCAGCATTTAGGCAAAACTACTTAAAGGAAACGGATTGAAACACTATATGAGATAGGATAGTAAGAGATTGGTGATGAAGCTGTGATCAATCCCAGATTGATTTGATTCATGATTAGGAACATTTGCTATTTATTAAGAGGTTAATTCACAGTAAACAAATGTTGGTGTATTGAGTGATTTAAGTGTGTTACCACACCGCCTCTTTAAATCAAAGCTGCTTCCTCACCTTTAATGAAAGTGAGGTAGATCTGCACGCAGACCAACAGTGCCTTGTGCATGCCTCAGGTAATCACCACATTGTTTCATAAGACAGAGAGAAGCCCAGAGTCACATGCCTTAAATAGAGCTGTAGTGCGGCGGGAGTCGTGAATGATGTAATGAGCTGAAATCCAGAAAATGAGTTTAAACAGTTTGTCTGCTCCCATCAGTTTGCATCAGACCACCTGAGCTGCCCTGTGACTGCCACAGAGTATTAGCTCTCCACTAACTAAATAGCCCAGAGGTTCAGCAGTGTGCCTAGAATACAAAAATGTCTCACTGCGACCATGTGTGTGTGTCTGAGTGAGTGAGTGAGGGAGGGATTGAGCCTGATAGATACTTGTTAGATATCAGTTTACCGGCCAAGGTCAGAGTTGTACAAAACTGTCCTGAACTCATCATTACAATCTGTTTAGTTCCACTATGTCTAATACAGCAATGGCACTGCTAAAAAAAAATCTATATGGCTGTCTGAGAAAACCCGTCGTATGTCACTGCTGTAGCTGCGCTACACAATGCCACTATCTGTATTCGGATTTAAACCCAAAGTGGGCGTGGCCTGAACTGGAAGGTTGTTTGTCGCTCCTGGAAACACTGACGGAAAAACACTGTGGTGGAAATGTCAGCAATTAAATGTGAAAAGTTCCTCAAACTGAGATCCATCACTCCGGCTGGTCTCTAGAGATGGATGCGGGACTGTTTTTCTTGAATCCCACTCGTTTTTGTTTCTCTGCGTGTGACGTTTTCTTGTTGGTTCGAATTTCCAAAATCTAAACAGATCAGTAGCCTAATTTAACCTTGTCTGATCTGTGTTTTTTTTTTCTAGATTTCAATTAGTTTTTTTGCCCTCGTACACTTTAACCAGGGATTTCGAACCTTTTTGGCCAAAAGACCCCAGTTTTAGTGCCTTGACCACTCTATATGTATTATTATTATTATTATTATTCAATATTAATAAAATAAATGAATGAAACAATAGAGAATACTATGGATTTGATTTGTGGCCCTATTTGTATATCAATGTTTGGTGCCTAGTTTGATAAACCGTGACCGAAACCCTTGACAAATAAGGCTGGAAAGAATTTGGACAAAACATTATGTATTTCATTGTCAATTAAATACAGCTCAAAAGCAGTGATTTATTGTGCACATCATCAAATATGAGCATCAACATGTAAAAAAAAAAAAAATGTAAAAGAAGCCTGGCTCTGAAAGGTTACCCAGAACACTCTCCTAAACCAATCAGTGAACTTTCTCCTAATTTCTCCATTATAATGAACAAACATTCCTCAATCCTGTGACGTTTGCAGGGACTGAAAGGGTTAAAAGTTGGAAATAAAGAATAGAAATAAGGTTAGACAGGCATGTATGCATAAGTCAGTGAACTAGCTTGCTAGCTAGAAACACGCTTCATCACCCCTTGTAAAAACCTGCGAGATCACCACTGATGATATACACCACACACACACACACACACACACACACACACACGCTCTCTCTAAAATCCCCACACAGAAGTTAAAAAGAGAAGCCGTGAAACCACGTGTGGTCTTCGTGTCTCTTTCTCTCCCTCTCCTCTCTCAGAGAAGGATCCTCGACTCTCTGTGTGAGTCACATCAAAGCCAGTTGTTGAGCGTCTCTGCTCTTTGAGCTCGCTGAATATTCATAACGCTCATCACATGTGCGGAGAAGGAGGAGAGGGAGCTTAGCACATCCAGTTTATTTTACATTCGTGATGAGTCACAGAGTGGCTCTGCACTTCCACATTCAGCCTTCTCACTCACTCTGTTCATCATGGTGTGTGTGTGTGTGTGTGTTTTGAGTGAAAGGGAGGCAGGGAGTGTATATAACACATTATCTGTTTATTCAGCTCTAGTAGGCTGCTCAATGATACAACACACTAACAGCACCTGTGAAAGTCCACTAACCCCTGCAACCTGCATGGGAGAGTCGAGTCGAGTAAATCATATTATGGCAATGCAAAACTGAAAAGCACAGCAAATATCATCTCTCTCTCTCTCTCACACACACACACACACACACACACACACACACACACACACACACACACACATGCACACAGGAAACCATGACTTCTTACACTCCTCAAATGTATAAAGACATTTAAGTGTGTTTGTGTCTGTCTGCTACCAGTTGCAAGGCTTTCAGCCCATAAATCACCTCACTTTTAAATAGCAGGCACTCCGTTTAAACATTTTTCAGTACTAGACCCAGAGTACTGACCCGAAAGTTCTCCTTAGACCCTAAGGATCTGAAAACGC
>NC_030439.2:16987842-17015342 GCF_001660625.3 Ictalurus punctatus | reverse complement strand
AAATCTAAAAGCCCAGATCTTCATCATATATTTGTGTGTCCTCCATTTAGTCTCGGTAAAGTCTCTGAATCTTTTATCGATACACTCTAACACTCGAAGACAAAAAATGTTTCTGTCAGGGGTCTTTGAATACTTCAGGGTTCGTCCCTTTCTAAACAGGTCCTATTGAAATCTTTTTCTTCACGGGAAACTGTTGTCGGTTTCTACGCAGAACCTTTGATGTTTCCTCACCAACCTTTCGTCCAGTTTTAACCTTTTCTTGAAGAATTGACATTTATGTGATGTACGGGGGAACATCGGTTTATTGAGAGATTATCGGGGGTAATGGTGACGTAGCAGTTAGCACATTTGCCCCACAGTTCAAGGGTTGGGGGTCCGAATCCCACATCTGCCCTGCGTGTGCAGAGTTTGCATGTTCATCCCAGGCTTCATGATTCGTTCAGGTACTCTGCTTTCATCCTCCAGTCCAAAGACTACAAATGCATTGTAGGTTGTTTGGGATTTCCAAATTGTCCATAGTGTGTGAATGTTTGTCTTTGTGCCCTGCAGTGGGTGTCCCCCTGCCTTGTGCCCCGAGTTCCCTGGGGTAGGCTCCGGGCTCCTGCGGGACCCTGTGTAGGATAAGCGGTATGGAAGATGGATGGATGGATGGATGGATGGGTTATTATCATCATGATGCATTGTTCTCAGGTTTTCATGTTTTTTTTTTTTTCCTTTTGTTTTTTTTTTATAACTGCAGTGTAACAGTTAACTGATTCAGAGTTCACCTGTCCCAGTCATTTCACCTTTCCTCTCTTTCTTTACAAATTGTTTCTAAATGTTGATTTTAAAAAGGTGTAAGTTTAGCTTTTTTTTAAGACAATATTTTTAAGACAAAACAGAATGTCACAATATTTCACGTATCCTCTCTAGTTATCGCAATACGATATCATGGGCGATATCAGTAGAGCAGTCACAAATATTTCAGTCTTTGCTGGAGCGGCTGTTTAATATTCCTCCTTTCTTGATTGCGTGTTTTCTGCGGCACAATTAGAGCTTAAGTCAGGAATAAAACACTTAGGGGTGTGCTGTTATAGGACGATGATCAGTGAAGGTGTGGTGAGATGTGGCTCGACTCAAATAATTACCCAGAAGGTCGTTATTTTCCAGTTACAGCAGGTTCTGACGTCATATTCCTCTTGTACAACAGCAGCGTGCCAGTGCTGTTACGATTTTATTAATCACATTTACCGTACAGTTCATTTCGTCACCTTATGTCTTATGTTACAGCAGCTATAAACCGTCCCCTCATCAGCCTCTCTCTCTCTCCCTCTCTCTCTCTCTCTCTCTCTCTCTCTCTCTCTCTCTCTCTCTCTCTCTCTCTCTCTCTCTCTCTCTGTGTGTGTATTTCTCTCTCTCTCTCTCTCTCTCTCTCTCTCTCTCTCTCTCTCTCTCTGTGTGTGTATTTCTGTCTCTCTCTCTCTCTCTCTCTCTCTCTCTCTCTGTGTGTGTATTTCTCTCTCTCTCTCTCTCTCTCTCTCTCTCTCTCTCTCTCTCTCTGTGTGTGTATTTCTGTCTCTCTCTCTCTCTCTCTCTCTCTCTCTCTTTCTCTCTGTGTGTATTTCTGTCTCTGTCTCTCTCTCTCTCTCTCTCTCTCTCTGTGTATTTCTGTCTCTCTCTCTCTTTCTGTCTCTCTCTCACTCTCTCTCTTTCTGTCTCTCTCTCACTCTCTCTCTCTTTCTGTCTCTTTCTTTCTGTCTCTCTCTGTCTCTCTCTCTGTCTTTCACTTTGTCTCTTTCTCTCTCTCCTTCTCTCTCTCTCCTTCTCTCTCTTTCTGTATTTCCGTCTCTCTCTCTCTCTCTCTCTCTCTCTCTCTCTCTCTCTCTCTCTCTCTCTCTCTCTCTCTCTGTCTCCTTCTCTCTCTTTCTGTATTTCCGTCTCTCTCTCTCTCTCTCTCTCTCTCTCTCCTTCCTTCTCTCTCTCTGCTTCTCTCTTTCTGTATTTCCGTTTCTCTCTCTCTCTCCCTCTCTCTCTCTTTCTGCCTCTCTCTCTGTATTTCTGTCTCTCTCTCGCTCTCTCTGTATTTCTTTCTCCCTCTCTTTCTCTGTATTTCTCTCTCTCTCTCTCTCTCTCTCTCTCTCTCTCTCTCTCTCTCTCTCTCTCTCTCTCTCTTTTGATGTTAAGACAGAAAAAAATGCAGCTTGTTATGTTCGAGAGAATCTGGAAAGTGCAAACTTGACTGTTCTGAAGACTTTCCTGTAGTGTAAAACCTAACGCACTGACACTGGAGACTCCTTCTATAAATGCTAAATGAACGTCTCCTTACAGAAAACATCATCAGATCAGCAGTTATTCGAGATAAGACTGGCTATTAGCTGTTACTATAGAAACCATAATGTGTGAGAATGGGTGCGTTAATACTGTATAAACCTGATTGCCTTAATGTCCGAGCTGCTGTTATAGAAAATGAATCCATGCTTTCTGACCAATCAGAATCAAGAATTCAACAGCGATGTGGTGTAAAAGTTCCCATCCAATATACAGAGACTTGACTTGTCTTGCAGTGTGTTTGTGTATAGAAGATGGAGAGATCGACACTGAGAAGATGAAAAGTGTGTGTGTGTGTGTGCGCGCATGTGTGTGTCAGAGAGGAGGACTGTCACCGAGCTTCTGTCGCACCTATAATGTCACCTTCACACACTTCCCTCGTTCACAAGCTATAAGCCAAATAAACACACTTTCCAAACAGACTCCGGCTCACACTCCCTGACTTCGGGTCTTTTTATGCTCTAAACCTCATTTCACTTTCACACTCCATAAATGATTTCTGACAAAAAAACCCCACCATATGACTTCCAGACGATTGTATAACACACTCTCAGGCTGATGTGTGGAGAAGATGAGCACCCGCTGTCAGCCTGGCATTTCTCCCAAGGTGAGTGTGACGGCGGAGCCCTCTCATACGCAGGTCTCATGGCAGGAAGTGATGGAACACGGTGGAGCAGGAGAAATGATTCAGGAGCATATGCATCCAACCCTGTGACGTCAGACCCACATTCACACGCAGCCCGCATGTCCCTGTCTGCTAGGTAAGTAGTGGATTCTGCTGACGCCGGCTTTTTTATTATTTTCTTATGCACGACAGATTCCGTGCACTGATGAACCTGAAGCTGCTTGGACTCGCACAGAGAGTGTTGAAAAGGAAATAAAAGACACCAAACCATCCTGCGTTTTGATTGGCACTCTATAAAATCCCCTTTGGAGTTAATGTGAAATTGATATGAGCCTCCTCCCTGTACACACACACACACACACACACTTGTCCAGCGTCTGGACAGATGATTTACAAGAATTAATGGATTAATTTCCATCATATCGCCAACGCAATGAATCATTTCATTAATCACGGCTTTTCACAGGAGAGGGAAATGGCATGTACCACCACATGCGCAGGAGTTTGGTGATTAGTAATAATTTTACAAACGGCGTAGGAACGGAGCCGGAACTAATAACGGCCAGTTTAATCAAAGTGCCAGTCTTACAATCAACTCTCTCTCTCTCTCTCACACACACACACACTCTCTCTCTCTCTCTCTCTCACACACACCACAACAACAACAAAACAACCACCTTTACCATTACTCATACATAGTTCCAGTCTTAGAAACAACATCCCTCAGAGGGTTCTTTTCTTGGGACCGTCTCTCATATGGAAACACCGTTGTAAGCTTCCTCATAAACCTCTTAAGAGTTCTCAAAGAAGCACAAAGTGAAGAACTCTTAAAAGTACTTTTAACATTTTCAATATGTTCATTTTTAATATGAGAAAAATGTGTGTTTATGTAGACTTAAAACAGATGATAGCAGTCAGGGGATAAAACGCAGTTCACATAGCACTCGAGTGTAAGAGTACTCTTTGGTTAAGTTTAAAGGTTTTGACAAAGAACCCTACAAGAGGGTTGAAAGATTTAAGGATGCTTAGAATTTTGAAGAGTCCAAAGTATGTTGAAGAACCCTTTTTTTTTTTTTTTTTTTTTTTTTTAAGAGCATACAAGTAAATGTTTGGTTTTTGTTTGCCAAGGTTCAAGCAATGTAAATATACCATCAGTCACACGCTGTTTGAAACGGTTCATCTTGTTTAAGGGTTCTTTGTTTGCCCATTTGGCACAGAACATAAAACTTCTGTAGAACCCCAAGAAAAGGGTTCCAAACTAGAACTCTGTTTGTTTTAAGCTAAAACCCATCGACTATAAAAAGAACTTATAGAAGAAGCCTTGAAGTATCCTTTTTCTAACACACTCTTCTTCATAGCTTCTTTGTTTGGTTAATGATTCAACCTAAGTATACATAGAACACGTTGAAGAACCTTGTTCTTCCACAGAGAGTGTACAGGTACGTTTTTTTGGTTTCCCAGAGTGCAAATAATGTAAACTGAACCCAAAATTGTACACTCTTAGAAAGACTTTCAAATCTAGAACCTTTTAAGGTTTCATTGGTTGCTCCCATGAAGGATGGTGGAACCCATAAAGGTTCTATGTTGAAGTTTAAAGAAAAGGGTTCCAGAACTCTTTTAGGTAGCTAAGAACCCCTTAACTATACAAAGAACTTATGGAAGTACCCTTTATTTTTCTAAGACTGTCCACTCTTCTTCAAAGGTTTTTTTGGATGCTCAGTGGATCTAGCTTTCTACTTGTTCTACTCGTTCTACGAAATATCTACAGATTACAAACACTTTAAATATATACTCTCAATGGGGAATTTTTTTTTTTCCTAAAAGTTTGATGAAAACCATGAAGACTCTTTCAGAGGTACTTTGCATGGTTAATTCTAAAAGAGTTCCTAAAAGAGTTCTACTTGACTATACTCAGAACATATTTGAACATATTGAAGCACTTGGAGAGAATTCCTCTGCTAAAGGAACTACTCAACACCCCTCCCCCCCCCCACCCCCACCCCCCCAAAATGCAGTTAAAAGCATTTACTGATGTTATAGGGGTTTGTTATTTCACTATTTTCTGAGCGCAGCCTCGCTTGGCCATGGCAGGGGTTTTTCTGGCGTTAACCTTGAGCCGAGCAGCTCTCTGTAGAAGCCCTTATCAGAGGTTTTGAGCTTCAAAGCGTCCCCTGCTGAATGAGCGCGAACAACAGGTTCATTACTGGACAGTTAATGTGGATGTTTCGGTCTTACACAACAGTGGAGTCTGCCTCCCTACCACGCACCAAATTAGAGCAGGACAATTTCTGCTCTACAGACATGAGAGAGAGTGTGTGTCTGTGTGAGTGAGAAAGAGAGAGAGAGAGAGAGTGAGTGTCTGTGTGAGTGAGAAAGAGAGAGAGAGAGAGTGAGTGTCTGTGTGAGTGAGAAAGAGAGAGAGTGAGAGAGTGAGTGTCTGTGTGAGTGAGAGAGAGAGAGAGTGAGTGTCTGTGTGAGTGAGAAAGAGAGAGAGAGAGAGTGTGTGTCTGTGTGAGTGAGAAAGAGAGAGAGAGAGTGAGTGTCTGTGTGTGAGAGAGAGAGAGAGAGAGAGAGAGAGAGTGTGTGTCTGTGTGAGTGAGAAAGAGAGAGAGAGAGAGTGAGTGTCTGTGTGAGTGAGAAAGAGAGAGAGAGAGAGAGTGTGTGTCTGTGTGAGTGAGAAAGAGAGAGAGAGAGAGTGAGTGTCTGTGTGTGAGAGAGAGAGAGAGAGAGAGAGAGAGAGAGTGAGTGTCTGTGTGAGTGAGAAAGAGAGAGAGTGAGAGCGGGTATAACACACTGCCAGGGAGAGTCACATGGTCTTCAACTCAAACCATAGCAAATTGCCATCCTATATTATTATTATTCACCAGAATTCCCACTCAAGGTCATTTAAGACGAGGCCGCGCTAAGCCGCACTAAGCGTTCGTCCCTCAACAGCAGGCTTAACTGCAATGAAGATGTAACTAGTACCATTCGTTGAATTCTCTGAAGAAGTCTGTTCATGGTTAGAGAACATAAATGCTGAGGAAGAGGAGCTTGAGCTCTGTGTGAGATACGGTCACTAATGGAGTGAGAAAGGCCAAGAGGGCACTGTGAGGGTTTGTCTGATGCCAAGATCTGCTTTAAAACATCTGCAGGGAAGTTTCTTCACTCAGAACTGCCAAGTGAGATGAATAATAACCGTGCACTCTGAGGGGGGAAAACGTTATAACTAGAACCCTATGCTGTGCTTCGTTTTTTTCTTTTAATACGTCAGTTCAGAACCTTCAAACAAATGGTTTTACTTTCAGAAAGGAGTCCCAGGTTGATCCCTTTAAGGAAAGCCGAAACCCCTTATCTCATGACATTTTTTTAATAATGCGTGAATGTGCAACGTCATAAAAAAGTGGTACTTAAATTGCGGTTTTATCTACAAGCAAAGAACAATCAACAGTCGAAAGAACGCTGTTTTATTGAAGACTGTACAGGTTCATTTTTGTTCCCTAAGGTACCATCAATGTAAATGTAACCTTAATAGTACAGTCTTTAAATAAATAAAAGATCAAATCTAGTACCATTAAGGCTTCTTTGGTCACCTCTTTGGGGAAACCCTTTAAGGTTCGGAAAGGATCCCAGACTACATCTCTTTTAGGAAGCTAAGGGTTATGAGGATGGTTATTAGTTCTAGTTCAAATGAAACTGAGCTAAAAGCGGTGAAATAACAAAACCCAAAATATGAGCGGATGCTTTTAGGTGCATTTTGTGTGGAAAGTAGTACATAGACAGTGCGTTTGGGGGTATAGCTCTTCTTTCAAGATCTCAAGATCGCTGTATAAAGACAGCAACGCTAAAACTCAGTCATGTGCATGAATGGCGCTCAGTTTATGTTAGACAGTTCATCAAAAACGAATAGATGGCTATATAAAAGCTCGCTGGAGTCATCTCTAATTGACATTTTACAGAAAGTCATTGACACCAAATTATAAAGTGCCCATGAAATGGCTTGAAAGTTATGATTTGGTTCCGCTCCCGGCCAGGGTGTAACCCGTCTTGTGCCTCGAGTTCCCTGGGATAGGCTCCAGGCTTCCAGTGACCCTGTGTAGGATAAGCGGTAGAGAAAATGGATGGATGGATGGATGGATGGATTTGATTCTGTATGTTGACGTATTTCCTTTTGAGAAAGGAAGTCCTGAAGGGAACACGACTGATCTTTTGACTGAACATCCAGTAGGGTTTGAAATCAACCCACCTTGTACCGGATCTAGAGTTAACCAGCTAATTAATATAGCTGAGCGTTTAATTCAAGCTTCTTTTCAACTGTATAGGAATTCTCACACCTAGTTTGTCCATTGCAACGTCATCTTTTTCGCTATGATCGAGCAAAAATTTCCAACCAGACTGCCTCAACCAGACCATGGGTCATTTTTTTTTTTCCCCATCCCTCAGCATTCTTTTACCTTTTCCCCGTGGCAGTGAGAAAGGCCGAAAAGCTCATTTTTAACATGATGCAGTTTGACATCTGCTGTTCAACAGAACTATTGAGAAACAAGCTTACTGCAGAACTCTCTCCCTGTTCCTCTCAGACACCCACACAGTACCGCCAGTGATGTTTTACGAGTGATGTCATACACGTTTAAGCTGAGATCGAAATTCTGGAGAGGGAATGAGCACCGGCACACACATAAACTTCACCAACTTTTTTTTTTTTTATCACACAGTGGATGGTTTAGACGAAGAATTAAAGTAAGACCAAAACAACATGAATGACCCATGTTTGATGCTAAATAGCAGCTGCTGTAGATGTACTCTACAATGAGTAACATCCAAATGACCCAAGATCAGCAGAAATATCCTATTTGTGCACAAAAAACAATCGATTCGGCCATCTTGACGTTTGACGCCATTTCAAGTGTACAAACGGGGAAATGTGGCTTAATCAATGCTTATGCAACACATGGTTAAGTATTTAAGCAAGCATTCCCTCTTCCCATTATAATACATTGGTGCTAACGGCAACTGTAAGAGATGCTCCACTCTGTACATGAATGCAAAGTTAAAATGATTACTTGGCTAAAGTTTCACGCCACAGGCGAGTTTTCTGTCTGCAGAAACACAACCACCAGGTGAGTTACTTGTTCGTTCTTTATTTAGGAAGAGAAACAAAATGCCCGGTGTCATTGTGCTTTTACATTGTTCAAACATTGGGCAAAAATAAATAGATAGATAAACAAATAAATAGATAAATAAATAGATAAATAAATAAATAAATAAATAAATAAAAAGAAACCCCTAGACGGAGTGGAAAGAATCTTCAGAAATAAGGTAATTTGATGCTATAATACAGTTTTGTAGAAATGTTTAATTCCAAAGAATTATTTACAAGCAATAAACAGCTCCCTTATTATTCACTTGTAATACAAAAGCAGAGGTTCAGCTAATACAAGGCCAGTCTCTACCTGAATCTCTAAAGTTTGTGCTACTGTTTTAGTTATTCCTCAAACAAACTTGTTTATTTAAAAAAAAATAAAAAAAAATAAAAGAAGTTGGAAGTGTTCTCAAAGAAGTGCTTTTATATCGATCTGTCTGTCTCTCCGTCACGTGACACAATGCAGCGCACGTGAGCAATGAAAGTTTACCTTCTGTGTGTCCAAAACCACACCCTATTCACTATATAGTGCACTACTTAGGGTGTTTGGCTGTTGCAAATTGAGTGGAGCACATCCGGGACACTCCTGAAATCCCACAATGCTCTGCACTCGATTAGATTAGTGTCCCAAACCTAGGAGATGCAGAACATCCATCACATAATGCACTTTGCAGTTCATTCTATAGGGTGTAGGGAATAGGAAGTAGGGAGTAGGCTGTAGGGACTAGGGTGCTATTTCAGACACAGGGTTAGAAGCGCCGCTCGACCCTCGTGCACCTGGGAAAAAAAAGGGTCGCGGCGGCACCACGTGACTACGACTCTACTACTACTCTAAATAAGAGGCAGGCAGTGCATAACCGCTTAGAAAAGACCCCCCCCCCCTAATATCACCCACCCCACCCACTTACCCCACCATGACTAACCCCCAGTCCAAGGTCTATATCCACTAATACTACACTGGCATTTCCCTGATATTGAGCGTCTTCTTCTTCTGCACGACTACTAACGGTATTGGATTAAAATCGTGATTAAAAATGTTATAGCTATTATTTGTTTATTACTTTTTTTTTGTTTGTTTGTTTGTTTGTTTTAAAAAATACCATGCATTATTGCTCTATTAATTTTTAATGACTCCCGAGAAATATTGCGGACTGATTCTAACTAGATTTTCGCAGAACAAAAAAACGTAAAATAAATCAAAATCCAAAGCCTGATAAAATTGGCATAGATTCCATCTTTTTTTGTTGTTGTTGTTGTTGTTGTTGTTGTTGTTGGGTTTTTTTTTTTTGTTTTTTTTTTTTGCATGCAACAAATTTATAAAGTGGCAAACAAACAAAAACAGAAGAAAAAAAAAGTGAAAGAAAAAAAGTGGCAAATGCTTTGGCATATTAATGGCGAAGGAAAAGCTTAAGAAATGAACAACAAATTAAAGTGCAAAAGAACATTTTACGCGACTTGCATGAAATAATGAATAAGTACATAAATAATAAATAGTTTTACCTCGACGCTGAACACTTTTGTGGCCACTGGCAGCAGTATAATGTGATCCAATACTTAGAAAAGGTTTGACCTTTTAATTGAAAGAGTTAGACATTTTCAATGTCTTCTGAGTTTGTTTTCTTTCTTTCTTTCTTTTGAAATTAACAATTTTTTTTTTTGGCAAAATACGGTGCTATTTTCGGCTTGGAGTAGGCAAACGGCTGGGGAGTGGGGGATTAGATGTTTAAGCTTGGAAAAGAAAAGTTACATGCGAATAATCCAAGTTTTCCTCAGTTCTGTTGTTGCAGGAGAGAAAAGCAAAGTTGTGGGCGCACTTTGACTCCCGTGGCTTCATGAATCGGGTCTGAGCGGCGAAAAGGCTCCCTTGAAGCACGCCGACTCGTAGTGCTTGTTCAGGTACGACTTGAGCGCGAAGGTCTTGTTGCAGCGCTTGCACTTGTAGTGCTTGAAGGCCGAGTGCGTCTGCATGTGAGCGCGCAGATTGGAGCGGTCTGCAAAGGCCTTCCCGCAGTGCGCGCACCCGAACGGCTTCTCGCCCGTGTGCGAGCGCATGTGGCCCTGGAGCAGCCAGGGGCGGCTGAACGCCTTGCCGCACACGTCGCATTTGTGCTTGAGGTCGTGCGTGAGCAGGTGCATGGCCATGGCCGGCATGGACACGTACACCTTGCCGCACGTCGGGCACTTCTTGGCCATCTTGCTGTCCATGCTGCGGTGCGTCTGCTTGTGGCGGCTCAGGTTGGACGACGTGGCGTAGCTCTTGCCGCACTCGTTGCACGTGTGGCGTTGCGCGGTCCTCGCGCTACCCACAGCCCTTCTGCGCGAGCGGCCGTCCGTGATGAAGAAGGCGTCCACTGTGTAGCCCTCACTAACCGCATTATCTCCGTTGATGTACCCGCTCGAGATCTCAGAGCGCGGGCTGTCGGGCTGGTCCGAGTCCGGCGCGCCGTAATCGCTGTGCAGGCTCTCGTAGATGGGTCCCGGAGAGGGCACTTTGATGCCATTTTCATTCTCTGCTTCATACACAGACGGGGTTATGTAGTCGCTGATGTAACCTGCCGCTGGGAGGGAAAGAAAAGAAAAAGCAACAGTTTAAGCAGCGCCGACTCGACTCGAGAGGAAGCAATGAGTCAGGTGCTACAGTACATTCTGACATGCAACAGTCTATTTCTGCTAGTTTCTCTCTTCCTTTCTGCTTTTTTCTTCTTCTTCTTCTGTTCTTTCACGCTCCACTAGAAATGGAAGGGTTTATTATCTCATTCTCTGCAACACTCCCAATAAGAAATCAATACATCTCCATTTCAGTTTGCGGGGTAACCCGTTTAACCCGTTTAAGGACAAAGGCGGCTGATCTCGCTTCAGTCAAAATTGCATTTGCACTTGTGACAAAGATCAGAGCAGAAATAGGTCGATCTGCACATGCACGAGACACCTTCCACGAGGCACGCGCATGCACGTGTGGAAATGCATTTGCGGACCAAAATGGTTTGGAGAGTGTCGTGTGTATTATATAGAGCGGAAATAATGGCTGCAAACACGATCAAGCATTCCTTTAATACACACAAAGCGTGTGTGTGTGTGTGTGTGTGTGTGTGTGTGTGTGTGTGTGTGTGTGTGTGTCTTTGAGTGCAAGTGTGAATAATTTCATGACACGGTTCTCTGACTGTATAAAAACCCAAAATAAAAGATAATAACTTATGGATCAGTGTCAAGCAATGCGCGTGTTCAACGATTCTTATACATTTGCACTCGTCCTCTTGATTATGGAGTCTTGCTGCGAGTGAGCAAAGCGCAACACATGAAATTGCCGATGCCAAAATGTGCAGACTCGACAAAAATAAATAAATAAATAAATAAATAAAATCTGTAACGGTTTTGAGAAGGATATAATAATAATAATGGTAGTGGTGTATCAGCACGCGCATGGGTCAGTGAGCACGGATTACCGTGAAACAGCCCACATTATCATGCAATAAATAAAATGTAGTGTAAATGATATCTTTCTATCCCTGATCGTCCTACAGGTCGCCTATTCATCACCCACACTACAGCAGCGCACTGTTCATTCCGTCATTTTTACCTTTCTCGTGAAATCGGAGGCTGAGGTCCGCTCTGGATCTGCCATAAGAGCTCTCGAGGTCAGCAGACGAGAAATCATCGAGCTTAACCTTTTTGACCAGGAAAGACCTTGGCATGTTTCACGTTGCAGCAAAAAACACACCACTCGTCCGTCCGCCCGCTCGGTCAGGTCTCTCGCTCTTCATGCACCGCCGAGGCAAAACCCCGTCTTTCGTTTTTTTTTTTTTTTGTTTGTGTGTTTGTTTTATTGTTATTTGGTTTGTTTTTCTTTTGTTTTTCTTTTGTTTTTTTGCACAGGTTCTCCTTTGCTCAGACGCAGGCACGGGGCGACGGCAGACTCCTCGCCCCCGTTAGTGAGCTGCTCGTGCCGTTGCGTCGCGTCGCTCTCGGCGGAAATGCAACTTCAGCACCGGATAGCTCCTTTCTCCTGGCGCGCGCACACGCGTACAGTACCGGACAGCTCCCGTCTCTCCGAGCTGCTCGCGCTACTCTCTCCTCGCCTTGAAACCTGAAATCCTCAGCCTGGTGATCGTTACTTCCAGTTTTGGTTTTATCCAGAAGTCCAGTTTCTTTTATATAAACATTTGGGCAAACCGACAAAAAAAAAAAAAAAAAAATCTCACGTTTTTAAAAAAAAAAAAAAAAAAAAAAAAAAAAAGGCCGAAACTGGTAAGCAGGTCTGCACGCGTCCGCGAGCCGCACGGTCTGAAGGCGTCGCGCTTTCTGAAGTCTGATGATCAGCTGTTGGGATTTATATAGCTGTGATCAGGTGGGAATGAAGATGGAAGTGCTTAATTTAATCCATAAAAAATCTCCTGGGACTAACATTGAACTAGATGATTTAATGACGCTATGACACGTCAACGCTTTCGCCATTTTTACTCCTTGAAGGGAAGTTCTTGGATAACAGAGCAAGACAGGAATATGGTAAAACTACATTTTTATGCGTCCTTTGTTAATATTAATCTTAATCTTAACTACATGCCTTAACGCTTATACGCTAATTTAACATATTTCTATAGGTTGCATTTACACACGTTTAGTCACACATGGTGCATGACATGTATGCATTACATTAGATAAATGGGTTGTTAAGCAAATCTAGTTGGTGTTACTGTAGTCACATAAACTATTATGGGATGCATAGTGGCAGTGTTCACTCCCCCCCCCACCCCCCACTGTTTCGGCGTGCGTTAAATAAATCCTCCCTCCCGCGCAGCACTTTTCTGTAAACGCAACACGCGCCAACCAAGAGATCAGCCGCCGGCTGTGGCCCCAGGCTCCCAGGTCATTGTCTTACATCACAGCCCATAAACCAATGGCTTTCTTCTCATGCAAATAGCACGAACCGAGTACCAGAAGGTCCGTTTCCTCAGTGATTCCTGCAGAAGCCATATGCGCGCAATTAAGCGCGATCAGGAGGGGGGGGGGAGAGAGAGAGAGAGTGAGAGTGAGTGTCCTTTCTGCCTTTCTGCTGTCCGACATCATGTTTTTCATTGTGTGGTCCTACAATAGGACGCATATAGCAGCCTCCCGGCTTCCCAAAAAAACATTCTTCCCGAATGCATTCCACATTAACTGCTGATTCTACATTTATTGGTGCTGTCAAGCTGCATGCCCTATGTTACACCATCACGCACTTGGTTATAACCTCAGTCCTCAATCAAATTCTTTCTTCTTCGCTGCCTGGCTAATTGTTGCTGCGTTTGGTCGAGTAGGTTTTATAGCACTGTGTATGAACAGATGAGCGGGAGCCTAAGAGCGTCACCTTGCAAGGTTAAAGTTGTAAAGGATTTGCAAAGGAAGTGCGGAGTAAGCGGTTTTTTTTGTTTTTTTCCTGTATGGAATGCAAGATGTTATTTTGTTGTTTACCGAGCAAAACGAAAAATTTGATCGAGAGGCATTGAACCAACTATATAATACTTCAGGTCTAATGCACGAAGCAGGTATGAACGAACAGCTCGTGCACCCGCTTATGGTGCGCACTTTGGAAAGCTCGAGGAAAGCAGCAACAGCGCGCGGCGACCGGATGAGGGAGAAGGACGCACGAGTGTTCTCGAGCAAAGTGCTGAGTTCAGCTGAAACACACACACAGAGAGAGAGAGAGAGAGAGAGAGAGAGAGAGAGAGACTGAGAGAGACTTGTCTCATTTGCATAATAATAGTTCTCTGTGCACCGGAACTCCGAGGCGACTTGTTGAGGTCCGAATCAAAGAAAGCCGCTGACATTTCATTCCAGTGCGTTGCGTTTTCACGAACACGTTTTCAGATCAGATCCGCGTGTTGCACCGTAAACAAGGCTCTTCATCTGTTTCTACGGGACGGGGAAAAGGTCAGAGTGAAGGAGCTGCGTTCGGGTGCGTTTAATAGAAACAGATTGATTCATCAGGTTAAATTCTGTGTGTAACAATCCGCATTGTCACAGAGCAGCTTTACAGAAGTCTGGATGTAGATTTCGATCTCTGATGAACAAGCCAGAGGTAACAGTGGCATGGAAAGTCCTCTAGTGTCAGAGTTTTATAACAAAAGTGAGTATTTAGGACATCCTTCTTGTTATCATGACAAGCTGTGGGTTGTTTTTTTTTAGTTATTAACTAGATAAATCAAGAGAAATGGGTGAGGGAACAACTTTATAGCTCATATAAAGTGATAACATGAACCGGCTTGTCTTGTGGATGTTCCATACACCGATCAGCCATAATATTAAAACCTCTGACAGGTGACGTGAATAACATTGATTTTTCTCATTACACTGGCACCTGCCTAGGGGTGGGATAAATTAAGCAGCAAGTGATCCGTCAGTTCTCAGAGTTGATGTGTTGGAAGCAGGAAAAATGGGCAAGCATAAATTGTGATGGCTAGATGACTGGGTCAGAGCATCTCCAAAACAGCAGGTCTTGTGGGGTGTACCCGGTATGCAGTGGTTTATGCACATGCGGCCCAAAGGCCTCGGAATTCCCCAGATCTCAATCCGATTGAGCATTTGATGTGCCGGACAAACAAGTCCGATCCATGGAGGCCCCACCTTTCAACTTACAGGACTTAAAGGATCTGCTGCTAACGTCTAACCCTAGGCGGAAATACACCCTGGATGGAATGCCATCCATCACAGGGCAACTTACGCAGGAACATATACAGGATATTGTATGGCAGATGATCGATATACTCTTACTCTATAAATAATAAACATATTTTTTAAGTGTTGTTAATGGGAAGAGATTGTAAGAATTGTTTTATAAAGTAATTCAGTGATTTTATATATATATATATATATATATATATATATATATATATATATATATATATATATATATATATATATATATATATATATATAAGCACACACATGCCCCCACAGTAGAGTGCTCTGGCACTTAAACAGGCTTTACATAAGACTTCAGAATATACACTCACTGGCCACTTTAATAGGAACACTGCTCATTTATGCATTCCCTGCTGTTCTTTTCAAACTTCAAGTGAGCCTGTGCCCACTGTAACCTCAGATTCCTGTTCTTGACTGACTGGAGTGAAACTTGATGCTTGTAGCACATACACGTCAAGATTTGGTGTCTGAGATACTTTTCTGCTCACCACAATTGTAAAGAGTGGATACTTAAGTTGCTATTGCCTTCCTGTCTGGCCGTTCTCCTCTGTCCTTTCTCAAAATATTTCTGCTTTCAAAATTGCTGCACACTGAAGGTTTTTTGGTTTGTTGTGGCTGTTGTGTGTGAAAATCCCAGAAGATCATCAGTTTGAGTTTGAAATGCTCAAACCAGCCAGTCTCCACGAAGAACCATGCCACAGTCAATGTCACTGAGATCACATTTCCCCATTCTGATGTCTGAATCTCTTCACCTGCATCTGCATGGTTTTTTTGCATTGCACTGCTGCCATATGATTGGCCATGTGAAGGTGTTCCTAATAAAGTGTCTGACAATTGTAGATACAGATGTTTTTGTGTACTTTGCATTGTATACATTTGCATGTTCTGACAGATGGATTGGATGCAAGTGTGATATCTAATTCACATTTGTAAATTAGGCACAGTAAGGCATAAATGCATGTAGCTATTTGATATGCCACTTTAAAGCTGTGAATGTAATGTTCGGCTCTGTTAAACGATGTGTAGGAGGCTTTTCTTTTTTGAGTGCTCCAGCTCTTAGATCATTACAGCCTGTTTGGTTATGAAAAGTTATGAGAAATCCCAGAGAGGGCACACCATAGTACATAACTGCTTAGGAAGTGCTTATTCAGTCCTATGGAAAGCAAAAAGAGAAAGGCTATAATTACGTAGCAACAATTTAAGCGACACACCTCTCTTTTGAAAATTATGTGATTTTGGGTGTTCCTGGTGTGACTTGCTCCTGTGATTTGGATCATTTTCTTGCTGCATAATCCAGTTGCGCTTGAGTGTCAACTCATGGACTGAAGACCGGACATTCTCCTGTAGGATTTTCTGGTAGCGGGCAGAATTCCGAATTCATTCCCTCAATTACTGCAAGTTGGCCAGGCTCTGAAGCAGCAAAGCATCCCCACACCATCACACTTCCACCACCATGCTCGACTGCAGATATGATGTTCTTTTTGTGGAATTCTGCGTTTGGTTTGCGCCAGATGTAACAGGACCCCTGTCTTCCAAACAATTCCACTTTCAACTCCTCAATCCACAGAACATTCTCCCAACAAGTTTGAGGATCATCAAGGTGTGTTTTGGTAAAATTCAGACGAGCCTTAATGTTCTTCTGGGTTAGTAGTAGTTTTCTCCTCGCCACTCTTCCATGGTTGCCATTTTACCCAGTGTCTTTCTGATAGTGGAGTCATGAATGAAATTCCTTTATTGATGCAAGAGAGGCCTGTAGTTCATTTGATGTTTTCCTTGGCTCTTTTGTGACTTGCTGGATGAGTCGTCGCTGTGCTCTCGGAGGAACGTTGAAGGGTCGGCCTCTTCTGGGAAGGTTCACTACTGTGCACCATCTGGAGATAATGGCTCTCACTGTGGCCTTTTTGAGTCCAAGAGCCTTTGAAATAGCTTGTAACCCTTCCCATACTGATGTACTTCAATCACCTTCTTCCTCATCATTTCTGGAATTTCTTTCAAGTATGGCATAATGTGTTACTGGGTAATACAGTTGAAAAAGCTGTTGAAAAAGTTCTATTTACAGGGTTTGCAGTAATCAGGCCCGGTTGCGTCTAGTCCAGTTGAACCCCATTATGAATGCAGTTTCATAGATTTGGGGAATTAGTAACTACGGGGCTAAATACATTTTCACACAGGCCCACTTGGTATTGGATAACTTTTTTGCTTCAATAAATAACATCATCATTTAAAAACTGCATTTTGTGTTTACTCAGGTTACTTTTGTTTTATCTTAGATTTTGTTGTAATTTCTGAAACAATTTAGTATGAGATTATTTCTTCACAGCACTGTATATGTAGGAAAAATAATAAGGTTATGTTTAGAGTTAATTAAAACTAATTTCCTCCACATCTTCCTTGTTTGTTAAACAGCTGAAAGTCCTACAGCTATTTTAACTTGCTATGAAATTAGTCACTACTGCAAACAAATGTTTCCCCTATTAAATGAGTTGTCTGTTTTACCAGGCAAGTTTTATTTGTGTTTGGTATGATTGTATGTACACAGTGAAAGCAAACTGACCATGGAGTACCCAGATTGTGTTAGAGGCTACTCTATGACCAGATTTTAAAAACACCTGCAGTAGCTGACTGAACTACAGATGATATTTTTAGAGGTCTAGATGTTGCTGTGGCTGAATCCTAGAAGAAAAACATAAAAAAAAAATAATGGCAATAAAACATTCTGACCAATAATATAATGTACTTTGGCATCTCAAAACCATAAATATATTTCATCAAAACAGCATGGAAACATTTCATTAGACACTCCCTCCAGGATTTAGCAAACACAAAATCAAGCAAACTCCACGATATTCGGAGGAGCTCACAAGTTTTAAAAACTACCTCACATTTTTCGCAAATTTGCTCGATCACAACACACATTCAGTCAAAGCCTTCTTTGATTCACGTGCATAGGACATGAGGACGGATAAAAGATCTTATTTACCAACAAACATCACTGTGAAAGACCGTGCAAAACAATTTCGCGCAATTGCAGAGCGTAAAAAAATTCAAGTTGCGTTACAAATTTTGAAAAAATCCACAGCAAAATCAAGCAAAAAAAAAAAAAAAAAAAACTCAGCGAAATCCTGTCGAAGATCGTAACTAGTAACAAGTTTAACAAATGCAGTGTTAAGACCGGTCCGCCTGCCTGAAGACATCTAGAACCTTGCTAAGTTCAGTGTGATTGAGCTCACATAGTAAAAGTCAGGCTTTGATGGAGTTCTTGGATAGCTACGTGTCACAGCAAAATAAGTCGAATCAATTCATTTTGTAATCAGATATCAGCTGTAACAATGCCCACAATTATTATTATTTCCTGTAGCACCATATCACCATCAAACCAGAGAAGAAAGCATATACAGTCTGTACAGACGACGGCGATTAAATTAGGAAACATTTAAATGATGTATAAATGGACATTTAGCCAACAAAATAGAAGTGAGTGAATGAATACGAGATTATTTCCTCACTGACATTAGCATGAAGAGAGATCAGTGGAGTGAAGAGACGATGATGAGGCTCGTGTTTAAATGGTGCGACTGACTTTTACCCCAGATGATGAGACAGAGACTGATGTGGATGATGCTGATAATGAAAGTGAGAACTCGTTTCCTGTTGCAGCTGTACAAAAACGCCCGTAGTTTCAACTTGATGCTGTGTGAACTTTTGCAGTAGGATTTCAAATAACTAACTAACTAACTGAATAAAAATGCGTCTCCTATTCATATCTGTATTTAGCATAGAGAGAGATATTCCCGCAAGAACTAGTTAGTCTGATGTATTTCATTCAGTTACATTAAATATAGAAATATAAAAACAGGGGGCAGGGGTATACACTGGAGCCTGTATATACGGTGCTTTCTTTCATATAGCTTCAATTGATTTTCTTTCAGCAGTCTAACACATACCGACGTGCTGTGAGTGCAACATTATCAATATCAACACCAAACACTTATAAAATAACTCTAGTTTTAGGAAATTTTAATCCATTGGTCTCGTGTAGAAAACCATTTTTCATTATACACCTCAGTCCATCTGAAGACGCAGTCCATCACTTAAACTGTACACTTTGTCTGTGTGGAGTGAAGCGGGCGGGAGAGATTTAGGATCCGAACACCGCAGAATTGATCTGCTCTCCTGAAGTGGCACTATTTGTCGCTCGTGGTTTCGCTGAAGCCTGTGTTTTTTCTAGCACCTCGATGCATATGCATGGAGGCAGTTTCCGAAATAGAAAAGGATTAAATGCGATGCTGATGGCCCTACAGATCTGAATAAACTGCAGCTTCACAGTCTGTTAGTACTACTTATTAGATCTAGTGATAGGATGAGAGTAATACACCGTAATTAGCCGGCACAGCTAACTCCAGCAATATGGCTGATTGTAGAGCTCCATTCTGTAGCTGGGATGTTGCAAGCCAATGAATGAGAATCAAACTGCATTGAGAATAAATTAGCATGCCTTACTTTGGGTTTGCTAACTATGAGGGGGGGGGGATACCATTTGGCTTGCAAAAGTACATTTTTATGGACAGTCTCTTCTAAGGTTGCCAGATTATTTATATATATATATATATCCCTTTTTCCCCCAATAGTGCAATTTGTAAACATACGTTTAAGCTTGAAAAATCAGGCACACAAAATCTAGCCTAAAGAGGAATTTTGTAAAGTTTTGTCAAATGTAACATGAGACCGTGTAGCAAGAGAGCATTTAAAATGAAAGATAAAAATGACTAATATGATGACAGATAAATGAAAAGATGGCAAAGAATTGAAATAAACATCTGATATTAGCCGCAGGAATAGTCAGAGCTGTAATTATTCGCTGTAAATTTGCTTTAATTGAACCATATGGCTTCCACTCTCATTATGCAACAGCTCATAGAATAGCACTTGATCCAGCGCTTTGTCACGATGCGGGTATGGAAACAAGTGCAGCTGAATGCTTTATTAAGAATGGCAAAAAAAAAACTGAGGCATAATCCAAGGCAGTGAATAAACAATGTGAAGTAGGGCAAGCAAGAGCGAGACGAGACGACCAGAAACGAGATCAAGACCAGAATGTCTGGTACAGAAACACAGAGCAATTACTTCACAGTGAGTGAGTGAAGTGAGAGTCTTTAAATACTGTGAGTGTGCGATTGAGTCAAGGTGTATGTGATCAGTAATTAGGAGAACATAACCGTCAGAGAGTTTGTTGTGGATGGGTGTGGCCATGTTTGTAGACCACACTGTCTACAAATTGGAATTGGAGCTAGACACCAGTTCCAGTGTTGACGTGACACACATCCTATTACTTACCACTTCATTGATTTATGTCATGCACTGTGGATGCCAATGGGCAATACTTTTAAATAAATAATTAAATAATAGTGTCATGTTTATGTTTTTAATATTGGCCTTAAATGGCATTTCATAATTCTTTGAGTGCATTCACACACAGCCCAAAACGTACATCTTAGCATGACGTATTGTGATTACATTATACTGCCCATTATACTGTCCACTATAGTGGTTCTGCATTTGAGACGATATCATGCAACAAAAATGCACATAAGTCCAAGGTCAGAAAAAACATTTTGCAGATATATACCTCTGCAGTCATACCTGAGGTCTGAAAACCAGTGTACAATTTCTGTATTAAAACCTCACAGCATACACTTGACTCTGTATACACCACCCAAATGATCATATATATCCCTGATACAAGAAAAAAAGAAGGTGATAATGAAATATTTGAGCCCACTTGGAATGTCCTTTGTTCTGAGTGTTAATGCTAATGGAGGTTTACACTCCAGGTTTATGAGGGATCTACTCAGTTCCTCTCCTCATCCTCATCCTCCGCTCCACTGCTCCTGAAGATAGGGACCACCCCTGACCCTTGCCCTTCTGACCCCCCATGCTCCAGTAGTCATTAGGAGAGGGGGAGGATGAAGACTCTGCGGGGTCCCCAACCCCTTTGCCCCTCCTTACACTCTAACAAACACATGCATCTCTCACATGTGGGGCTTCTCTTGAGAAAATCACCTATCACCCTAATCTGTGCACCTCTCCAGACTTGAGAGACATTAATCTTATTTGTCGTAACCAGTCTCTGGGGAGTGGACCGCACCGGGCCGACCCCTATACCCAGCTGGGGGATGAGGGGTTTGGAGGCCCCATATCTCCCCAAACACACTCCCTGAAGCTAATTTGATGTGAAAGTTAAAGAGGCCAAAATGGGAACAAAGACGACATTATGCAGATTCCTGTTTGATTTTCATTTGCACTCCTTTGTACCCACCCCTCCCGTCCTTTTCTTCTCTGCCTTTTCTCAGTCCTTGCATGAGGCGATTAGAGAGGCCGAGCCAGGCAGATGAAGCTGCTCTGGCTCACTGATCGTAGACAGGTCTGCCAGCACCGTTCTTATGGAGTCATCACCTGGCTAATTACAGTGTATTGCACATTGTTGAACTTGATTATCGTTAGGAACATTGCAGGAGGTGGATGGTGAGAAAAGCAATTGAGATTCTTGAATGGTAGAGCCATACATGGAAGTTCACCTTGCGTTTAAAATCAGTTTGAAAGGTATCAAAGCCCATAGAGAATGCTAAAGAGCTTGTATGCACAAACACATTCCAGACTAACTCCAAAAGCTAAGCAACGGTCTGAAGCAGCCAACAGAATGGCCCTCGGTGAGATCTGAGGACCAGTTTTCAATCCCCTCCACTGCATGACCTTTAATTGGGTTGATATTGCCACTGCTTTTGTCTTCATCAAAGCTTTGCCATTCGCTGCCATTATCAGAAAAATGGAGGTGTGAAAACATCCAGGCCACTGGCTTTTAATGAAGAACACCATAAGAGATTAAAATAAAGAAAAGGCCAACTGGTAAATTGAGGGTACACATGTGGAGCGAGGAACTCTAACCTGTTTTCCATAGAGCCGATCAACAGGGGAATTGTCTAGATTAGCATTTTTATTGCGTGGCAAAGAACAAGAGGGCCCCACAACCCCAATACCCCCCCACTTCAATCCACCCCAACTCTCTTCAGCCCTCCCCCTATCCGGCTGCTCTGGCAGGCTGAGTTCTCCATTCCCTTTCTGGTGCTGGAGTGTCACCTGTCCCTCTGCCTCGCAGACGTGCCAACGATGGCACCTCGCCTCTGGCACGCCCCCAAGCTCAGGCCTGTTTGTATGTGCACCTGTGTGCCTGTTTGTTTTGTTTAGACAAAATGTGATCATGTACAATGTGCATGCCCACGGATGACTAGCGATCAGGTGGGATACTGATCATTCCTAATGGTATATAGTCATTATGAAAGAATAACATGGAAGGACAATTTCTATGGCACATCTCATAGCAATTCCCTGGTGTGTATTTGCCTGCATATTAAAACCATGCAGCCTCACTGTAGACTCAGCGGTGAGTCAATCTGCTGTGTGTTTTCTCTCGATAGCCAGCAGCTACCAGCCATGTCTCAACCTCCTCTCAATACAAACACACACACCCACACGCTGCGGTCACAGTATGGGATGACTGCTGTGAACTGTACTCAGTGCACCAGCGTGGGAGAACCAGTCTACGCTCTTCGCCTCCTTTGTATGTGAGTATGTGTCTGTGTGTGTATGCGTGTGTGTTAGATCAGAGACGTCTGCTGAGGGCTCTGAGGAGTGGCCATGTATCAGATTCTTCTCTGCTGGGCTCTTTTCAATTAGTCAGTGCTTCCCATCCAGCCTTATTGCATCCTTTTACCACCTGAGGAAGTTTCTATGTGGAATTCTATTAAGAGCCGGCGCGGGCTCAGCCAATCAGACATGCAGTTCACTCACTTGCCTTTTCTCGACTTCTTTATAAGCAGATTTTTGTATCAGGTGCCAGTTGTGTGCGTGTGTGTGTGTATCAGATAGGGTTTTTTTTTTTTTGGAGCAGCTCGTCGATGGATTGCACATCACTGTTCTGTAGTCTGCACAGGTTTTTGTGGAGAGTGCAATCTCATTATCCTCTAAATGGGAGAAGCAGAGTCTATCAGCGTCAAGAGACCAACATCAGGTACAGAGGAATGGGGGCGTTTGTAGTTCTCAGAACAGATAACCCCTTGCCTTTTCTCTTCCCCTCCCTCTCTATGTCTTGTTTTTTCCTCCTCCTCCTCCTCCTCCACTCTTTCTCTCACTATCTCATTTAGGGACAATGCTCTGATGTGTTGATTGCGCCACTATGCAGTCTTTCTCTTATTAGTGCCGGACTGAAATGTGACACCACTGCACTGACTCAGCACATAGCATCCTATTAAAGTATGGAGATAATGAGGCCTGTTAGATGTGACAAGCCTTCCAACATTGCACAATGCTTCTTCTGGTCCATTGAAAGATCACTTGAAATTGACTTCGAGGCAATTATCGAACCACCTGTGTCTACTCATCTTCTATGGGCTTGTCGCCATCTAGTCGACCCTCTTGTCCTTGAAAAAGATTAGATTTCCCATGAAGTGTCACAAGGCCAAGGGACTTCATACAACACTACAGATTGTAGTAAAGCTTCAGTTGGTGCCAACATTATTGGGTGCCAACTGAGACAATAATCTATTTCTTATTGTTGTTAAAACAAGAAAGTATTGTTTACTTCAGAAGGTTCTGCAGGTACCTCAGCCCACTGCACATCATCGGTGCCAAAAGTTCCTTGGTGTTCACAAAATGGAGTTCCTCACCTGGACCCTCAACATCACCGACCTAGGCAAGAAAGTCCAACTGCATCCTCAAAACGCGCTTCTCTATTCTCACCAAGGACAATATCAAAAAAGTTTCCTGACCACCTGTCTGAGTGATTAGTATTGGGACTACACCATATCAGACTCAAGAACCTACAGAAGATTATACGAGCAGCCAAGAACATCATCTCTACCCACTACTGATACATTCTACCACAGGTACTGCATCAACAAGGTCACCAGCATTGTGGATGACTCATCCCACTCCTCTCATGGACTCTTCACCCTCTTGGCATCTGGTAGAAGGCATTGGAACATCCATGCCAAGACTGCCAGACTCTGCAACAGTTTATTCCATAGGGTGGTCAGACTACTCTACACAGTGCTGCCCCAACATGAACTCCAAACCCTTTCACCACTGCACACCAACACATTAAAAGTAGAGCATTATCTCTATGTAATATGCTGTTATTTGACATTTTTACCTTGATCTTGCTTCTGTTGGACACTGCCTCCGTCTCACTGCTATTGGGACAATTTACCTAGTGCACATTTAACAGAAAATTGTTTGCAGCATTTTCTAGTTATATCTTACTATTGCAATTCACCTGTGCAACTGTGTTCAGCTCTTCTACATCATATAAGCCAATATCAAATTTCTATTGTCCTGTCTGGTCAGAGTGCAGTGTCCTTTTCTGAGTATAGCTAACTTAGCTTATTCCTGTGTGCAACAGATATAGCTAATATCAAATTAGCATAACTAGCACATTGTAATGTGTGAAGATGAAGCAATATGCAAGTGAGTCAAATTGGCATGTTATTTATTTGAGGAAAACCAACAAGTGTAGACATAATTCCAGGCAGACAGGATCAAGATGATCCATGATCATGAACAAGAATACAGGCACAAGAAAGCATAACTAGAAACATAGAAGCAGGGAAAACAAAGAAACTAAGGCTCATTAACAATGAACAAGACTTCACGACCAGACAAAGGAACTTCAGTGTATATAAAGAGAAACTGATCAAGGCATGAACTCTGAACACCTGGATACAATCAGGAAACACACCACTGACTGGATGGGGTGGAGACATGACCAAAACAAAGACACATGTAGAGAAACAAAACATGAACGAAACACTTGTGACACTTTGAACCGCACCACATAATGAGAGGAGGAATTTGTAACACTTTGGCTAAATTAGTCAGGCTAATAATTATGTCAGAAAACACAGACATTGTTACAATCCATGTCCATCCCTATTAGCAAAGTGGTCCCTGCTGCAGAACAAAAATATCCTGGGGGTAGACCTGCATCTGATCCAAGTCCTCCTACAGTATAAGCTGAAAACTTAACCCGAGCAATTCTTTACAACAAGAACCAACGTAATAAAGACAATTATCCAGCAAAACAACACTCAACCCACTGGACTTTTGGATTCACTCTGCCCAGCTTCACCCTGGTAGGAGGATCTGGATCAGGACATTTTGTTTACCAGCATGGGATACATGCTATTACCTGTCTTTTGTCCTGAATCAATTCATATAGCTAGCTAACATAGGAGCAGTGAGCTAACAAAGCCATTTGCCCATGGCTTAACTTTATGTTTCTTTTACTTTTGAGTTTCTTTCAACTGAAGCATTTCACCTTTCATACAAATCCATTGATCATCCGTTCAAATCCATTGATCATCCATTCAAATCCATTGATCATCCATTCAAATCCATTGATCATCCATTCAAATCCATTGATCATCCATCCAAATCCATTGATCACCCATTCAAATCCATTGATCATCCATCCAAATCCATTGTTCCCCCATTCAAATCCATTGATCTCCCATTCAAATCCATTGATCATCCATTCAAATCCATTGATCATCCATCCAAATCCATTGATCATCCATTCAAATCCATTGATCATCCATCCAAATCCATTGATCATCCATTCAAATCCATTGATCATCCATCCAAATCCATTGATCCCCCATTCAAATCCATTGATCTCCCATTCAAATCCATTGATCATCCCATCCAAATCCATTCATCCCCCATTCAAATCCATTCATCCCCCATTCAAATCCATTGATCATCCATTTGTACCTTGTAGGGCACCTCACATCCACATGCGTGGTGTATCCTGGTTTTGTACCAGGTACTGTTGCAAACAATGCCTGCCTTTTACAAATCCAAAATCTCAGTTTCTCATGAAAACATGACAGTTGAGTCTCGGTTCAATAGTTAAGATGAAAATATGATGGATGTCATATGTTGGAGGGTCTATATAAGTTCCTCCTTTGCACGTGTATGCTAGAACTGTAAACTGAGGCAGCAGACAGATGTTGATTAGTGAGAGGCCCAGATTTGTACCTTTGGCCACTAATAATGTCCATGTTTTGCTCAAAACTCAAGTGAGAAGCTCTCAGGTCTAAAAATAAATAAATAAATAAATAAACTATGCAATGCTTCATCCAAATAAATTGCACTCCTGGGTCTTTTACTCCTTGGTTCAGTTTGTTTAGGGTGCAGACTGTATCTCAGTGGTTAATGCAGTGTCTGCATAAGGTGTTATCTTTGGCATGCGTGTGTGTTTACGTTCATACATCTGTGTGTTTTTTTGAAGTCTGCGCACAAACAGGATAAAGGGCTTTGGGCTCTTTTTCCTACACCGCAATGCCTTTGGAGTGCTTTGGGGCGCCTGCTATTGTGTAGTTCTGTATCACCCCTGGTTCCCTGCGGAGCGAGCCTTCATGCTTTAATCAGTGATTTGGATGCAGTGTACATGCCTGAAGCAGTGAGGCTGCACACTGAGCTCAGCCAGTGTGCAGCATGCACTTTTTTAGGATCTCGGGCAATGACAAAGCCCGGATCCTCTGTGAATCTTCAAATGGAGCCATTGACCACTGGCCAGTCAGCCATCTGGAGCTCAGGTTTAAAGACTGCAGTGCTGATGGCATGTAAGGTCACAGTCATGCACATAAACTGGGAATGGCGTTTGATAGAAAGGTGGCGTTGCACGGCAAGTTTGGTTTCCATTTTAGCGCTAACTGCATCAGGGTGGCGTCATGATTTTTCCCTTCAACAAGACCTAAGTGTGACAATTCAGATGGAGGATTCGAAGAGGATAAAGGCAGAAAAGCACTGGACAGATTACAGACATGGCTGCTGGCAGGTGGTGACATTCTGTATGCATGTGCGCTTGTGCATGGGCATATGTGTGTGTGCCGGACCCCCCCCCCCCCCCTTTCATCCTCCAGATGGCTCAGGTGATGTTGGCTGAGTTTGTGCATGAGTGTGTGTGTGTGTGTGTGTGTGTTGTGACTAGGGAGAGGACATAAGGGGGGGCACTCCATCAGACATATGCACTCTGAATATCGCTATGTAAACATCTGCAGTGACATGACAGGCTCAGATTAATCACCCCAGTCTGGGCAGCCTGCAGTCCTCCTGCTAAGACCCAGCTTGCTAACACTGCTGCTTCGAACACAAAGCACACACGCCTCCAACACATGCCACTGTGAGACATGTATAATTGTTGGGGTCCAGATTTCAGAGGCCTGATTCAAAAGATTTGAACCTTGTTCATATTTCGGACAATAATAATGTCAGTGTTTCAGTCGAGTCAATCAAGTTCAAATAGAGCGCTTTCTCATATTCAGTGTTTAGTCTGTTTGAATCAAACCCTCGTGTGTTTGCTCTTTCAGTGCTGTTCTTTAGGCAGGTATGAACAGAGCAATCAAACTCGGGTGTGGACCAAATCAACCAGTCTGAGAGTGTCTCGGTGATGTGGTCTCAGTCCACTTACAAGTGATCTCTAGAGAAGTTTGATTGCAGTAGGAAAGTGATTCAACTCTGAATCAACCCAACTGCAGGGAGTGACGTGAGTGAACACACCATGTATTTTGAGTTGCAGGGTTTTTTTTTTTTTTTTGGAGATGTGAGCCACAAAGTGCAAACTGAGCCTAAAGGACAGAGCTGTGAACTGTAGCTCTGGGTTCTGAAGGTTTGGACTGACGACCAAAAGAATAAAATAAACACTGGATGCAT